>NW_026542596.1:110091457-110118900 GCF_028750875.1 Macrosteles quadrilineatus
TTATTATTTGAAAGCTTATTTTCTAAAGCTGACACACATTACCCTAAAGTTTAAATCATTGTCGAAAATAAAAGAAGAGAGACGATGGATAAAACTTTATTCATTCCAACAAGTTTAGGAATCATTGGAGTATTTTGTTCTAGGGTAGTTTAAATGGCCACCATTTTGAAATTTGATGAGCCTGATCAAATATATTTTCGGAGAATGTTGATACCTGTAGACTTAAAGTTTTTACTAAGTTTTATAAAAATATCTCCAAAGATTTTTGTGATATTATTCATAAAAAAATACAAAATGGTGGATTACGGCTAAATTAAGCCGAAATTGAAAAAAAAATATAGATATAACGGTGATATTATGTCTATACAACCAATCTATAGCACACACAAGTGTGTGAGTCATATTTTAGGTGAGAAGGGTAAAGAAAGTGAGTGAGAACTCTCAAAAATAAAAATATAGTGGGGATTCCTTATACGATGTCTACATTGCACAGTTCTTTCACTAACTTATATTCACCCATACAGATAAAAATATAATATTTTCGAAATTAGGGGTTGAGTATAGTTAAGAGTAAATTGTATACTATCCGGTAAGATTGTTACGGGTTTGGATAAAAATATTCAATATTTGAATCGCAAACCTCCAAAAGTATAGGGATTTTAAACATTGTTTTCTGAAACATTAATGAATAATCATATAGTAGAAAATATGTAACACATTTTAAACAGTTCGAATACTACAAAGATAAGCTTTTGCCATTGTTATGTGAAATGAACATCCTTGTTAAAGAACCAATGGAATTTTAAGTTTCCATTTAACAACGCAATGTCTATTTCGTGCATATTAATACACTTTTGTCAAATAAGTAAGAAATCTGACACTAAAATCTGGGGATTTTGTGTTCTTTAGTACTTTCCAAAGAACCTTTCCAACTATTACAAGATGTTTACTTTCATATTCGTATTCACGAACACATACTAAAAAATTGAGGTTTGATTTTCAAACAAATCTAATATGCTATAGCATATTTCATCACTAGGGCCTAAAGTGACTCTTTTTGACCCGAGGTCAAGTTTTTTTTCAAGTTCGGAAAAGGAGCGAGGGTTAAAAGGACACTATTTGCCGGTGTGGTGAACTATATTTAAGCTAGAAAATGAAATAATTTGTATGTCAAGATAACCTTTCAAACGACTTCTAGCTTGTAGCTGTTTAGTAAGTGATTCAATCATTTCATATATACGATTGTGTTACAGTACATTATACGATCGATATGTCGAGCGATTGACAACATAGGTCAATTTACTTAATTAACCAGTTGATAAATAATTTCGATCGACACGATTGCCACAATCGAAATTTACAACTGTTTAAAACATGTGATTTTTACTCCCCTAGTGAGTAAAAATGCTACTTTATACCTGCAACGCATGCGTTAAAACGGCTGTTTTTGCTGCAGTATGACGAAAATTAAAATTTTAGTATTTTTTAGTAATCTACGAAAGGTTTTTGTATATTGTCAGGGTTAACAATTTTGGAATACAAACTCAATTCTTCAAAAAATCAGCAACTGAAAGAATGCATGAGTTTGTTTGCAAATTCGCCTTAAGATTTATACTAGCAAATATTTCCAAATTTAATCGTACCAAAAAAGTAATACGTCTCATATTTTTAACGTTGTCGGGTTTTAGAACTTAGGACCCTAATTACTATCACATGAATAAGGAGAGACTAGTTTCTAAAGGATCTAGCTTAAGCCTGCCCGTAACTGTATTGAACTCTTCAAAGGAGACTCTCTAATGGTAAATCAAAGTGTAAAGTTGTTTGTGTAACAGAAAGCCACTCGAAGACTGCGAGAATTCTCCAGTCTCAATCTTTTCACAGGTCAAAGTCCCATCACATTACATGTAATGGTCCATATCCCAATATTAGATCCTGGCCTCTTGTCTTATACCATACTTCGTGGGATTTGTTTGCGTTTGTACGTTGAAACCTTACGGGGTTTAACATTTATCATTTTATATTTCTTCTGAATTTGTTTTAATTTCTAAACACATTAATGTTTAGATGTGTGAGTTTTAATAGACGTCTATATTCGATGGCTTTCAATTGCTATCGGTTTAACACACTCTAGTATGTTAATTAACACGTTTCTAATAAATGAAACATGATTATTTTTTTATGTAAACAAAAGCTGAGTTACTTTTTTAGAAGATTTAGTTTTTAATAGTAAAAATAAAATATTGTGTATTCTTCCTCTGAACACTCATTTCTTGTAGTGCTGATGATTTAGAATTAGCAATAATAGATTATTATAAAATTCTGGGTTTTATTTAAATTATTATTTACAGAAATTATTGTATTTACTTATTGGGTTGTTTATTGATGTGTATAGAATAAAAAATTGCAAACTACATATTTTTTACGGCCTTATATAAAAGAATCTATTTCCAAGATTATCTCATAATAAAATATAATTAATAAAACATAAACAAATCTACATGTGCTCCTACTCAACGCTTGAATATAAGTTTTAGTTTTGGTTCACTGATCGTGATAAATAGATACAATTATATTGGTTTACTATTATTGTAGTCAAAAACAAGTTGTATTTTCATAAACTTCTTACAACCTTGATAGGTAAAATTAATCATGTGTAACAAAGAATATTAAACACCAACAACATCATGCATGGCATGTGTTGTGTCTTGTGTTTAGAAAGCTTTTCATAGATTGTATTACAACATCTATTCAGCTGTTTATATTACAACATCACAAAAGACCAAACAACCTACAGCCAATCAGCAACAACAGCATCAACAACACAATGTAACAACGTTAACAACGGGTAACAATGGTAAATGACAACAAAAATAATTTCAATGGCAAATTTAAATAAATTTAGTTTTGGGAAACTGGTTCATAATAGATTTTGATTACTTTGTGTGCTTCAGAAATGAGAACCACAACTGAACACTATTAATTAACAGCTGGCCGTGACCTAATAATCTTGACTTTGTGGCAAAGGCTTACCACTTACGACGTCTGACCAGTGGTCAGTTCTGCTCTTTGGTAGACTCTTTTTGGTAGAACATACAATTGCAATTCAAAGTGAACTTGCTGTATTATTATCTTCATCAGAGTCCACCAAAGCTTCATCTAAGGTTTCCAATCGTTGTCAAAGTGAAATGTACACAGACCAAACTAGCGAACGAACTTCAACCTGGAAGCGAGTTAGCGTAGCGAACGAGTTCCAACCTAAAGGTGAGTGAGCGTAGCGAACGAACTTCAACCAGGACGTGATTGAGCCATGCGAACGAGCTCACTTGTAAAGTTAAACGGGGCAAAGCCCGCGGGTACAGCTAGTAGACAACATCATAAATAATAAATATAAATCCTAATCCTACTAATATTATAAATGAGAAAGTTTGGATGTATGGATGTATGGATGGATGTATGTTTGTGACAAGTGAACGCGAAAAATACTGGTCGGATTGGGCTGAAATTTGGCATGATGATACCTCACATTCCCGATTAACATATAGGCATATTCTTATTTCAAAAATCCTTTCGGGCTCCGCCCCAGTGCCTCTGGAGTTTCCCAATGTTAACCTTATGAGAAATGAAATTATTGATTCTTAACAGCTGTTTCAATTAAACAAGTTGGTTCTGTTCTGTGATGTTCAATAGCATTAAAGTTACAAAAATTACCAACAGGGTGCAGCACTATTATTTCTTTTACATTTATGACAACAGCTAATTTGCAACCAAAAGGTGAGTGAGCGTAGCGAACGAACTTCAACCTGGAGGCGAGTTAGCGTAGCGAACGAGCTAACCTGAAGGCAAGTGAGCGCAGCGAACGAGCTCCAACCTAAAGGTGAGTGAGCGTAGCGAACAAACTTCAACCAGGACGTGATTGAGCCAAGCGAACGAGATAATCTTGAAAATTAAGAAGTTAAACGGGGCAAAGCCCGCGGGTTACAGCTAGTAATATTATAAATGAGAAAGTTTGGATGTATGGATGTATGTATGTTTGTGACAAGTAAACGTGAAAAATACTGATCGGATTGGGCTGAAATTTGGTGTGATGATAGCTCACATTCCCGATTAACATATAGACATATTTTTTCTCAAAAGTCCTTTCGGGCTCCGCCCCAGTGGTTCTAGAGTTTCCCATGTTAACTTTATGAGAATTCATATTTAATGGGAATTAAGGAATTTTGCCAGCTGTTCCTTCTACACAAGTTTATTCTGTGATATTCAATAGCATTAAAAGGGTATAAGGTTTACCAACAGGGAACAGCACTATTAATTCTTTTTACATTTATGACATCAAAATCATTTAGCTCTTAACTTATTAAACAACGTGGATACAATTTACAGACTTAAGAGGCCATCAATTCTCGACCTGCCCTACAGATTTTTGTAAAGTGTTTTTATTGAAAAATTTGTTGTTGAGAGTGCTTAACAGCTATTTTTAATGTTCCAAAGTCAATTTTTCGTATTACATAGTATTTACTTATTGTTCAATATATAAAGAACAAATTGTAAAGTAAATAAATAAAAAAAAAATAAAAAAAAAAAAACATTTATGACAACAGCTAATTTGAACCAAGCAGCAACAAAGCAAAAAAGCTGTGAAAACTTAACTTTTCTTTTTTCTATTGTTTAGTTGCAGTGGTACAACATTATGGCTATGGGAGATGTGCTATATACTGTAATAGCTTACCGTGAATTATAGTAAACAAACTTTTCTTAAAACGAGTCCTCTCCCATTGCAAACGCAAAGCACGAGTATAACTGCAATAAGCATACTTATAAGCCAACCCCGTTCGAAGGACGGGTACTCTGCTAGTCATAAATATATTGAAATAAATTATAAATTATTTATTATATTTATATAAATTATAAATATAAATCATAGTTATAAGATTTTCATGGAAAAATTGAAATCAGCTGATTGCATTGACATGTTCACACTGTTAATTGATACAATTCTAGTCTTAGACAGAGACCCACTCTGAGGAGCGTATTTTAAGCTGAAAATAATCTGTGTAGCTTTGTTACCAACTAGAAAGTCGGTATTTGTTTAGCTATTTCTCCAGCCAATATGATTATAATTAAATTTCAATGACCAAGAACAGCTGGGTCCGGTTATAAATGAAGGAGTGTTGTAGCTTCGCACAGATAAGATTACAACCATTTCACACAATATTCACAAAAATCTTAATTGTATTTGTGTACGGTATGGACTAACTAGCCTAAAAATTAGTTAATAGGTATTTTTCTCAGTATACTGTATTCGATTTATTTGTTGTATTAATAAACTACATAGCATAGGTGCCTGTCTATTTTGTCAGAAAGCAGAAATTGTAGTAGAAGTAGTTTATCTCTTTAAAAAAACAATCTTTGTGTTTTTTTGACAATTTACCAAAGCAATTTTTTTTATTAAAAGAATATGTTCTACCGATTGAATGTTAGAGATTATCTTTTTACCTCAAAAAAAGTGAAATATATTCAGTGTTTAAATACATTTTCAATAAACTAATTTCCCTAGTTTGTTTATGAGATTTACTGTTATCAGTGATCAGTTTTTTATGATAAATGAAAAAATACACCGTTTTCCACTTTAATTAGCTTAAAAGTTAACAAAATTAGCTCCATATACTCTTACTTATCACAGCCAAATAGCATGGTTAAATGTACAATATTAAGTTTTTAATGTGGAAAGTAAGCTTATAAGATATTTTGTACTTGCTGAAGTAGTTTGTATAAGGTATTTCCTCATATGAATATATCCATTGAACATGAAGGAATGAATAACACAACAGCAATGTTAGCCTTGTTGCACTTACTGGCTTATGTTTATGCGGTTGTGTGATTTACTGGGCTAAAGAAATGTCGACCTTTTCGCGCTTACTAGCTTATGAGCTTATGAGCTAGAGAGTTAGTGAAAAAGGCTATTTTTATTTGTGTTTATGTTACCATTATTAAGTATTCAGCTAATCCTGTTAAATCCTATCTTAAATAACGTTAAACCTGAGCATGATATCACCATAATAGATAGAGCTTTAATTTTTTTTTTTAAGAGTACATGTTTATCTTGTCTTTTACACCAGTAAAAAATATATTTTCAATATACGTTTCCGTAATTTTTCAATAACTAGCATTTTCATCGGTTACAATATTATGTTTAGTATATTTTATTTTGCTTGCATATCAAATAATTAAAAACTAGTAAATTATGTCTGAAATAAGTGGTAACTCGAGTTATAAAGATTGCTGATTATTACTTTTAAATTCAATTATCAATTATTTAAGGGGGACGCCACTATGTGTGTATTTTAAATATGATGTGTGGGATGAGTGGCACGATCTTGTAAGTCTTGTTAGTGACTAAGGCCGACATGTTCCTTAGACATAGATGTTAATTAATAGCCCATACAGACAATGACAACCAAGGGACCTACAGTTTATAGTGGAATCCGTACCACATTTTTTCAATGCTATTGATGAATTGATATAATTTTCAGGATAGTACTGCGGATAGTCGTAGTAAGATTAAAGATACATCAACGTTTAACACAAGAAACTAACGGAATCACCTATACTTGAACTAGAGGTGTCATACTAGCCATTGCAGTTTCTAAGATTTACTATATTAAAGTGTATGCATTGATTGTGAACTCGTTGGAAAACTCAAATAACACAGTCACGGACAGCTTGAGAGCACAGCTAGTCATTTCTGAGCAAAACACATAGATAAGTCCATTCAATAACTAATACTAGGGGTCGTCCAGTGGTCGAAAACTCGACCACAAATATATACAGATATGTACAAATATGTACAGACTTCTCTATTCCCCCACGCTGTAAATAAAACATATGATTGGACTATCTTCCATTTGTTTGGATTTTCTGTTTACATTTCGTCTTTTTTTCGTTACCAGCATAAGGCCCGTGTTTATTAATTTTAAATTCATTTTTGTGCTTATAACTTTGAGCATATTTTAAATTTGTATTCTGCACAACTACAGGAAAATATCTTTCTAACAGTATGCGTAGATTTTCCCTGCGATGCACACGAGCTGAGAAAAAAGGTTTTAAAGAAACATGCTTTCCTATTATTATAAAGAAGATGTAGTTTGACGTACAATAAAAAATCACTATATTAACGGTACATGAAATTCACTAAGGTAGTTTTAGAGATAAGGGATTACATGAAAATTTTACGACAAAGTCTAGTCGGGATTTGATTACTAAAGGAATGAATTTACGCCAAAACAATCACTAACAGTACCAGATGGCCAGACTGACGTTACACTTTAGTATTATTAATCTGAACATGTTTCTAATTTGAAAATATACCCAAAGTCCTTCTTTGTGAAAGTTTGTATCTGTACTTAGTAAACCGTTGTGAAGAAGGCAGTTTTGAAAACTAGGTTAAAATAATTACCTTGTAAAAATAGTAGAACAATAAGGTTGGTTAGTAGATATAAATTTAAATATCCAACTACATATTTGTAACCCCTCGGGAGATGAGGCACTCGACTGTTGTATGTCTGTTTTCTAAACTAGATAAATATTTGTCTGCTCAATCATACTATTGCAAGGACGATTATTTTTAGTAAATTAAAATATGTTAATACGAGTATTGTTTTGATTATACAAAGCAAACACCTACCTACGACAAGTGTTTATAATTTCATTTTAATACTTGTTCATCCTTTTTTTCAAGTATGACTTTTAACTTTTAGACTTTATTTTTTTTATAGGCTACTTAACCAAAATGTTTATGATGTTATGGTAAGTTAGATTGTGAATAGAAAGTAAAATCATGTTATTTCATTGATTTTGGGTTAGGAGTATTTCTAGCTTTTCATATTTTACGAATTTTTGATATATCTGAAACATATTTAGTGACAGCCGTTAAAATACGTACCAAGTCCTGTACTTGACCTTTCCTTGTCTAAGTTAATTGTCCTTTTGTCCTCAACTTGTGGGCGCTCATTTCCTTCCTAGCAACTCTCATATCCTTGGGCCAAACTGAGAACAGATTTGATTCACGTTGACATTTTTTTGGACACTAGGTTGACAAATCTATTTTGGGTGCTCATAACCTAAATATTAAATTAAACGAAAATATTCCACGGAATAAAATAAAATATAATTGAACTTTTTTTGCATTTATTTGACACTCAGATGGTTTTGGTGACATAGAAGGAACGCTGTTTCTCATTTTAACATGTTTAGATAAGATCGTGGTGTTTTGGATAGAAGCCATATACAAATCTTGTAGTCTTTGTTGGCATTGTGCCTAGGATGTCGAGGTGTATGGATTACATGTATAAAACAGCTATTTTGCATATAATGTTTATACATGTGGAATTTAAAGTATACAATTTTAAATTTAGAGGCTTGGGTACTAAAGGCATTCTCTAGACCTACTATTACAGAAAATATACTTTATAACTGGTAGAGATTTCCGCTATGAATCCTATGATCTAGGATTCCTCCTATTCCTATACCTCCTATTCCTCCTATTCCTCCTATTCCTATTCCTATTCCTATTCCTAGGATTCTATGAATCCTGGAATAAAGTCTAACATTTGACAAGTATTAACATTTGTAATACCTAAAGGTTTTTAAGAAATAAATCTCAAGGCATGATCATGAAATCGGGGATGCAAAGTGAAGGGGTTGAAAGTAAACTTGCTGATGTTGTTTGTCAGTAGTTGAAATGACTGGTCGAAATATCAGCTCTATGACAGTTTGTCGTCGTTATTGTGTTAGACACATTCACCGATTCTTATGACAGATATTCTAAATGTATTTAAACATGAAACAGCTTTTATTGTTCTTGTCAATCAGTTAAATTTGTCTCAAGAAAACACTAGGCCTATATACAATTTTGTCATAGTAGCTTTCGGTGCCATGTTATTTGCTAAGGTACAATTAACTCAGCTGAGACAATTAATTATACAGACAAAATTAATTAATCACTGCTTAGTAATTGTATGTTAAATTAATGATGCTCACAGTCTATATTACACGGGATAAATTGTAGGATTTACCTAATTTGTAATAATCACAAGGCTTTTTTCTTAGTTGAATGAATTGTAAGTGACAAAAACCTCATAAAATGGTTAACCGGCTAAAAATGTGATGAAACACGAAAACTCAGCAAATTAAATTTCAAATGAATATTTAATGCATGAGAAAATAAATTTCTTGAGTACCTCAAAGTCATCATGATGATGATGATGAGTACTTCAAAGTTTTAATCTGGTTCATCAAGAATATCATTGTAGACACTCAAATATACAATATACCCACCTTTTCGTTGTTGTTGTAGATCTAAAATAGGAACAAACCACGGGTTTACTAGTAAAGATTTAGTCAGATTTTTTAGAAGTTTTAGGCATGAAAAAATAACCACTCGATGTAACGATGTGTGTAATATTATTCGCCTTTGACCATGTCAGCGCATTTAGTGGATCCTACTTCCCGTCAACCCATACCTTCCATTAAACTTCTTTACCCTTGATTTGATTTCACGATCTATTCAATGTTCAATCTGTTGAAATATTTCGTTTCATTTATTGATTGGTTATGCTTTAAAGGCGGGATATTTCCCTTTGGGAGTGTGAATAGAGACAGGCTTATTTAATCAATAGGGCTTAAAGTGACCATTTTCAACCCGAGCTCAAGTTGTACAAAACTAAAATAGTTTTCATTAAAAAATAACCCTTCAAAACTACTAATATCTTGTTTTTAATTTAATTGTCTAATTTAAACAAGCAACTGTTTAGTAAGTGATTCAATCGTTTCGTCTATTACGATTAATAGATCTATTACGTCTATTACTGCCAATCGATTAAAAGATCAACACATACTTTCGATATATGCAATTATTGTTTGCAATCGTAATTTACAACTAGTTGACAACAGCTGATTTTTACTCCCTAGTGACTAAAAACCTGATTAACCCCCTAGAGTGTAAAGTGCTACTTTAGAACTGCAACGCAAGAACGCATGTATTAAAAACGGCTGTTTTTACTGCAGTATGACGAAAAATACTTAATTCAGTAAAAGTAAAATGCCTATCAATTGGACAATGAATGGAAAAATGCTACACTTACTCCTCGGAAACGAAGCACTTTTAATTGTTAAATCAGAAAAAAATAATTGTTAAAATTATTTAAATAAATCTAGTCGGATGCATGTGCCATATATCCATATAGTTTATATAATTCTCATCACAAACCACGGTAAGAGAATAGCATCCAGTAATGTAGTGGCATGAAATTTAGTTGACTTTGTAACTGCAATAAATAATCAGGAAAAAAACCACTTTGCACGTTTTACATAAAGCGATGCTAAATCAGCCACAGAGAGATAAAAGCTGAATTTATTTTCATTGCAACATTTTACAAATTATAAAGGACTAAAATCTGTGACATGTCGAGGAGATTTATAGCACAGTAAAGTGTCCAGTAAAACACATGTGCAGAAACGCAGTGCATTGCTGGACGACATGGAACAATTCTGACCATGCATCAGAGAGCGACAGACATGGTTGGACACGATTGTTATTTTATTAGAGCAATTCATAACTCAGCATTTTATGTATCACTCTCATTCATAGTCTTCTTTGTCATTTGTGTTTTAGTCAAACTTTCTTACAGCAGGTCAACATAATAGAACAGGTTAGGTTTTAACAAGACTAGGACTTGCATGCCTCACAAAATATTTTAAAACACGACTTCTTTTTTTCTTGTTCTCCATAATTACAATGAGTACTTAGGTTTGCTGCAATGAGGAAACATTTTTGTTATTTTATAAATTGAAAAGCATTAAATAAATTGAAAAAGGCGAATTTAAATAATAAACATTCAACTACAATAACATATACAGCAGTAAACTGATTTTCACTTCACTACTCAAAATAAGGTGTCACTTGAAAGGACTTGAGTTAAAAAATGTTCAGCTGCTCCCAAAGTAACCCATTTTAGGGGTTCCAAAGAACATTGGGATACCAACAAATGTCCATACGGAGGCTTGCAAAGTTTGGTTTTCCTGGTATAACCCATAAAAAAGTTAATACCCATCCATACGTTAGCTCAATACTGTAAATATACATCTATATGAATTTGAACGGATAGTATTTTATGCCTCTGGGGACATCAAAACTAAAAAGTAAATTGGCCCAGAACCAAGTCTACAATGAGACATACAGTAATAGCTCCCTTCTTTTATGGGAAATTCGCTAAAAGTTAACTGATTTACATTGATTAATTTGGTGAAAACAGTTGCTACAAACAATTAATCGGAACAAAAGTAATGGAAATCAGTGGAATTGAAGATCCGCGTGAATAGATTATTATTATTATTATTATTATTATTTAATCTTCCCTAAACATAGTTAAACATGTGCTTGTCTTATTAAGCGTATGCCATCGACTTCTCGTCTTCCGGCTATTGTTAATATCTTGAATGGAATTTAATCTCATAATATATGGAATCTCTCCAATATGATGCAATGAATCATTTTGTGGTACTTCAGCACCAATAACAATTTGTAATTTTGTTTCTTATTAAAAACCACACATCATTAATTTTTTAACTTTCGTCTATTCTAAAACAATATTGCTGTTATTAAATATAAAATTGCTATTCTTTATTTTATTTATCAAAGTTATTAGCTGTCTTGACCACAACTTGTTGATGCATTATGTCTTAATTGCTTTGTCGATTAAAATATAAATTTATAAGGTTGACAATTTTTGGTTTCACGTAACTTATCGTCAATAACAACACCCCTCCGCAGCAAACCTGTAGACTAGGTGAATTTCCAATTACCTGATTGGATTTTCACCAAAATATCTCCTTCAAAATATAATATTTATTCTCTATTTAAATAATATCAACATAAGGAGTACTTAGTTTTGGCTACAAGAAATGTAATAATGTGTGTGTTTTAAAGTGAAATGTTAATTCTTTAATATGGCATAAATGTATTTTTTCTAACATGATCAAGATATGTTAAGCAAATAAACCAGAAAAGTTTAAATAAACTTTTGTGGTTTATTTGTGGATTATTTCTTTTGTGGTTTTAATTTTTGAATTTTCATATTTGTTATGTTGAATACTTATTCAACATAACAAATATCAAAATTTAGAAATGTTACAGTTTTTTTTTACCATAATTATTAAGCCAACTTTAATATCTTAAATTATTTGTTTTTTTAAGATGTACAGAATGGGTTGGAAATAGGAAGCTTAAACCTCTTATCTAAATATAAAGGAAAGAATTTCACTTCACTAGGTATTAAAGTTGAGTGTTTATTCTAAAATGAATACCATAATATATGTGTAACTATTTTATACAGCAGATATAAGAACACCATTATTCTTTTCCTCGTTTCTTCCCACTGCGAAGCACGGGTATAGCAGCTCGTAATAAATATATTTTATCATAGGGAACATCTATTGGTACCATATGAATATTCAATATTTACGTACAGAAAGATATTTGTTTATGCTATCAAAGCGTAATTGAGGGTTGTTGTTGATTGAAACATTTATATTATGAATGCCCGTTAGGTAAATTAGTGTGTTTTTACGAATGCGTGCGATCTCAATCCATCAGTAGTTTCTGAAATGTAAATGTTGGTTCTGAAAAATAAGGATTTATTTGAAAACATTCTTTTAGCGAATTTCCCTATGTGTCGTGAACACGATAACTTGAGTAATTTTTATCCGATTTTTTGTTAGATTTATTAAATTCACATACATTTCTGTGTACTTAACCACTGAAATAACCACAGTAAAAAAATGTGTAGAAGTTTAAAGTAATTGTATAAATTATTGGTAAGTTCATGAAAAGGATATATAAATTCGCACATATCAAATAATTAGGAAGTTAAAAATTGAATTTATATTTAGAAACAAAAATGTGTTTGTAACTTTATAGGTCTTCAATTTGTATGGATGGTATAAATTAAGATGTTTGAAACACTTTGACAAAACGTAACTGGTTTTACCTTTTAAAAATCCGTTTTAAAGTCCATTTACAGTATTGTAATTTAAATCTAAATATGTCTGATAAAAGTGACTTTATAGAAGCTCGTTTAAAATACACGCAGTAATTCTTCTGTCTCTAAAATAATAACTGTATTGACCCGTAAACCAACATCCATGAACTTAATAACGACCATGACGTTATCTTGCACTGGATAAAAAGATATTGTTACGAGCCTTATATAGTAGTTTACGCAACGATTGCGTAAAGACACTCATAGAAGTTTTTAAGGCACTCGCCAAGGCTCGTACCTTAAATTTTCTACTCGTGTCGTTAACACTATTTACGCGAGTTGCGTACACTAATTTGCCCACGGCAGTGTTTTAATTACTAAAAATCACTATTCATAACTTCTAGGAGAGGTTTTGTTTTCGTTTATAACCTCTCATTGATCTGACAGTGATGCAACGAAACATTGTACCAAACACTAATTGCACCACTCAACAATTAAATTGACCTGAACAGCTGATTAGTTGAAATTTGAATCATTACAATTTTACTTATTCGCTCTCAATCCTTGAACCTCATTGGTCCGTTACCCGTGTTTTTAAGGAAAACTATGCTGTTATGTAAGTAAACAATGTTGATGTGTGAAACTTTTCAATTCAAAGAACTGAACTCATACGGCTACTTTCATATACTTTCTAATACGTGTTTTTAATAGTTTCAAATACGTGTTTTTTAATACTTTCAAATACGGTAGGTAAAAGTTTTTTGTCATACTGCAGCAAAAACAGCTGATTTATATACATTCGCTGAGGGGCATCATTTCTCTCTAGGGAGTAAGAAGCCTTTTTAGTCCAAAAGAAGGAAAAATTGTCTGTTGTAAACAGCTGTAAATTTCGATTATAGCAATCACATGGATCAATATTGATTATCGATTGATTTATTAGGTGAGGTTTAGCTTATAGTTGCATTCTTGTCAATAGTTTGACATATCGATGGTGCAGTACCACAATCGTAATAGACAAAATGATTGAATCACTTACTAAACAGCTGCTTGTTTACATTAACATAATTAATTGAAAACAAACTGGAAGTCGTTTTGAGAGGTTATCTTTACATGAAAAGTATTTTCATTTTCTAGCTTAGTTTGTTAATTAACGATGCAATATGATGAAAATATAGTTCATCACACGGGCAAAAAGTTTCTTTCAACCCACTCTCATTTTTCGACCTTTGGCTTCGCCTGGATCGTAAAACTCGAACTCGGGTCGAAAAGAGTCATTTTACGCCCTATTGATAAAATATATATTTTAGTTTATTTTAAGATATAAATTAGTATTTCAACTGAATGTTTCTCCAACAATATTATAAAATTATATTTGAGCCCTAAAATAATAATTTGTAAGTCCCAACTTATAAAATTTACCCTTGTGATCAGTGAGTCTTAATAATATCTAAAAGTAAACAGAATAGTGTTGTTATCTTTCGGAGTTTAAAAGATGTGAAATCCATTGTGTCACTTTAAGCTTAGACATTTACGAGGGTATTTGTTCGTGTGGTCGCCATCTGTTTACACCTCTACCTTATCCACGGCTCATGAGTTTAGAATAGCGTTAGTTAGGAAGAAAAACACCATAGGGCCTTATCTATAGGAGATCGCATGTCTTATTATTCAGCATTGAACGTGTTAACCCCATAAAACACCTTAGTTTAGGACCCCATAAAAAACCTTAGTTTAGGATTCCGATTCAAGATCAGTAAAACATTATTAGCACAGACAAGTTAGTAGTCTGTGTTCGTACTGTGAACCATCTTTAAATAGCCATTTAAATGTTTTATATAAACTAAGTTGACTTGGTGTGTGAGCTCAAAAATGACGACTAATTTCCACGTCGTTCTAGCTGTAAATGTTTTTATGTGTCTACAGTCCGTAGTTAAACTTCACTAAACAGCTTCGACCGTTCGTAGTCGCAAGGTTTATAGTCGGTGCTATGACTTTAGGTAGTCTTATTGCACTTTTAACAAATGTATAAAACCAAATATTCACTTTTGTAATGAAATAAGTTCAGAATTGGGTCATAATAGTTAGTAAGAAAATAAAGATTTTAAAATGCTGTTTCGCACATATTTTAGGTATGCAAATATTGTTTTACGGGTTTAATGATTACGTAATTCAAAATAAATAAATAAAGTCCAGAAGTTTTTTTAGCGAATTTCCCATATAGGGAATAAGCTATTACCGTAGTACTCATGGTAAGACCTGGACCCGGGACCGATTTTTTTTTCGTTTTGAGGTCCCTAGAGGCCAAAAATAGCATCCGTTCAAATTCATATATATATATATATATATATATATATGTGTGTGTCCGTTAGCGCGATAACTCGAGCAAAAATGATCCGATTTTGATGAAACTTGGTACAAACGTTAGTACAAACGTTGGTACGTTGGTACAAATATTATTTATTAACATATTTTGCCCAAATTTGGAAAATGGTTTTATTTCTTACTAACTATTAACATTTTACATAAAAAACACTTTAACCCTCCCTGTTGCAGCAAACCTAATTATGTGTTAAACTGATTCAATTTAAATAGGGAATAAATGTGATATTTTTAAGGAGACATTTTAGTGTAAATCCAATCAGGCAAATGGAAATTCGCTTAGTCTGCTGGTTTGCTGCGGCGGGGGTATTTTATTTATGTGTATAAAATATTTTTTTTTTAAATAAGATTGTAATTCAAAATATATGTATACATTAAATAATTTTAATTTATTAACCTACTTGGGTTTATTATACCCAAGTAGGTTAAAATGTTAGCGAATGAATTTAGAAACAAAAATTGTTCCTACTGCTATTGTAATTAATTCCTCAGGTAGCAAGCACGTATGTGAATTTCTAACATGTTTAACATAATATGTTGTATACTAACAACACTCTAACAAATAAAATTTACCTGAGCATAGGTCCAGCCATTGCTCATTATTTTTTCGTTGGTAAATCACGATACTTAAAAACAAATGAAGAAAATAAATTGCCATTGAGTTTTCTTCTGTTCTTAGAGTGATCCCCTCGTTCAGATAACATTATATTAATAATCTGAGTAAAGAATTACCCAATAACAAGTCTTCCGAACCAATACCTTTCAACAGAGTGTAAAGTAGTGAAGTTGAAGGTAGTTTCGTTTTGGCGAATTTCCCATAATGCAATAAGCTATTACCGTAGGTCTCATGGTAAGAACGACCAGCATAATCGGACTATGGGAACGAGGGTTTACGGGAGGGGGGGGGGGGTTATGGGATAAAAATTTAGTTTTCCCATTGCTTATCCACAAAATATTCAATTATTCATTGTTCCAAACGAGTTTGTAGAGCTTAAAAATAACTAATTTTGTACATTAAAGCGCTGTTGTATGTCTAATGGCTGGGAAAAAACACTGAAAAACTCGAAATTCCATGTTGTTTTTTTGCGGATTAAATAAACTCTTGTAGTTAGCCTGTTTATGGATGAAATTAGATTGAATTTATCAAGATCATCTTATACTAACCTACTGACATTTCAATGAAAACACTCTTTTTTTACCTTTCATCAAATTTACTGTGCATTCATTATTCTCACTGTGCATTCATTATTCTCACTGTGCATTCATTAAATGTAATGTTATTTAAATACCTAGATATAATTTTAAGGAAATAACCTATAGTGCAAATAATTCAACTGGGCAATTGGCAATTTGCTCAATTTGAAGGTTTGCTGCGGCGGGGGCATTTATTTATGTTGCATAAAGAACAAAAACCCATCACTGTAACTAATATTGTAGTAAACAGTCTTATTTATAGTGTAAAATATGGAAACTACCTCAAAATAGCGCCAAGTGAAGTAAATTGTTTCTGTTATCAGTCTCAAACAATCTAGGGTCATCGCTAGCTTTGAAACTAACTGAAGCAAGAAGGGTTAACTAGGGTGCTGATACATATTCATTTAGCATTAAGTACCTTAATTACCTTTACCTTAGCGCTAAGTTTGGTATCAGTATAGATGTATTCAGTGTCACGTGTTAGATCTTTACTTTAAATTGTAACTGTTTAAGAAAGTTATGATGTTAATTGGTCAACATGTTTTTAACCTTTTTCTTCAACAACTTGATATTGTTTTTTTAATCTCTGTTTTCTTTTAATTCTTGATTTGATGTTGATAAAACAGAGGGTGTTGGTAGATATGGTAAAGGTGGTGAGAACAAAAAACGTATACTAAAAAAACTTTTTTTAATTGGCATGTTTTGGAACATCAACATCATTTTGAAGCTACAACGGTACACTTTACATATTTACCTATAGTACTAATATTTTATGATCACCCAAAAGACATAGGCTACCTCGTCCTGTCAAACACAGTGCATGTTAAATCTTGAGAAGGCAGAGCATGAGTATCTTCATGCTATAAAATTCTTTTAAAAGTTTAAATGTTTACGCTTTCAACTTTATTAGAGTACATTGTTACAAAGAAGATTGAAAGTCTTAGAATCAATTAAAACTGCCAGTTTGGTCGCTTGAGTTTGTGAAACAAAGTAAACTCTATTTGGCAAGTCGGAAATCTTCCCAGTAATCATTCTAGGACAATTATTGCCAAGTAAACTTTCGTAATAAATAGGTAACCGTTTATAAGTGATTTTATTAAAAAAAAAAGGAAGCTGGGTAGCTGAGTGGTTATAGTGCTCGCCTAGTAATCAAAAGGTCGCCGGTTCGATTCTGAGAAAAGTATGTAGCTCTTTGATGGTTCGACACTGGACCCAACTGTCCTTGATCATTGGGCTTTTAATAATCAGGAAGACTAATGAAACAGCTGGTCTTAGTGAGATCCATGCAGTGGTCCGAAAGGCAGTGCTCCGAAAGGCACTGGTTCGAAAATCATTTTCGGACTACTGCCTTTCTGAGTACTGCCTTTCGGAGCAGTGCCTGACCATGCTAAATCTGTCGGACCAGTGCCTCATCTTTGTATTATTTTCGAACCACTGCCTCTCGGACCACTGTCTTTCGGAGCAGCGCCTGAGCGTGCAGATTGTTTCGAACCAGTGCCTTAGCAATGCATTCTTTTCTGACCACTGCCTTTCGGAGTAACGCCTGGGCTCCAACATTGGTTGAGGGAGGAGCAAGAACCGAAGGCGGAGACCCGTTGTAGGGGAAGGAGGGGTGTGTTAGTGGTGGGCGGAGTCAGAATGCCACGGTCATTTACGAGACCTTCTCTGGAGGAATAACCCAGCACCACCGCGCCATCCCGAGCGCTTCCGAACCATAACGAATATAGCCGAGGTCTGAATATAACGCCTTGTGTCGTCTGTCTGGAATCGGGATGACAGCGGAATTGAAATCGGAACGAAACATCGGAGCGATTTCTTCCAATCCCGAGCCTCCTTTATTATTATTTTTTTTTTATTAAAAAAAGAGGTTGGCGGCCTCTTTTAACCTTGCATTTGCCCGTCCACATAGACTACAGATCTGTGCGTGGAACGTATCCAGCAAAGCAAGGGGTGAGCCGGTACAGTACAAAGGTGAACTGTACTGATAAAAGTTAGTGGCAGTGACCAGGATCCGAACCCACGACACTGCTGCCTTGGACCCGAAGTAAAAGACTGAGCCACCGACTCACCAAATTAAAAATCATCTTTAAACATATCTTTAAACACTGATAGGAATAGATTAGTCGTTTAATGATGTTATGTAATTAATTATAAACTATTTGCAGACCAATTATTAAAAGTTAAAAAATCCTATGTAAGCCAAACTAATCCTTTAATCTTCTTCAGTATATATTTATCCTTTTAAAAAATCTCCTATGTTTTCTGGAAAATAAATAGTGAATTTCAATCTACCTATAGTTAGGCAACAGTTTTAAAGTAATTTTGAAAAAAAAAACTTTATAAATGCAGAAAGCTATGTGGAAATTAATGATATTTTACATGTTTAGACACAATAATAACAAGTAAGTCGATTTTTTCGTACCCCTTATTTTAATTATGTACTGTTAGTTTTCCTATCCATACAGTATTATCTAAATTTAATTATGCCAGTTGTATAGCTCATTCCGTCTGATATGCGAAGTCAACATTGCTATTATTTTTTTAGCATCTTAATTGAAATCAATCTGGCCTATCCAAAAACACCAACTTACCTAAGATTAGCAATATCCTATTATTAGAATGCTGCGGTAATAACTTATTCTCTTTTGGGAAACTTGCTAAAATTATATCCAAGTGTTGGTATTGATTACTATTTATTAGATCTCGTTCGTTTGTTTTTTAAGATAACGATTCATTATTGTTTAATGCGCCTGTTTGAAAAGAAAACTTACAGTTACGTTACCTATAGGAAGGAACTTAGCATTTCATTTATTCCCGTAGGAATTAGATTATACAATACAGTATGAATAAATATTGATGATGAATAAGTATTTTTATTTCGGTTGGTCACCTACGTTTAATTCCTTTTAAAGACTAATAACTGGAAACATAAGATAGCAAATGAGAGACACCATAACATAATACCTAACCAAATGCCAAAATAAATATTACAAGTTTAATTCATTATAGGCTATTTTTAATCTTCAAATGAAACTTAATTGGATGCTAGTTTCAATGAGTAAAGCGATTGCTACTGCTACAAGAAAATGAAGTAAACACATCTAAATACATTTTAAAATGTAGGTAGGCCTATTCAATCAAAATTCAACTCCCTTAACTTATGTAAAACATAAATAGTTGTAAGTCCTCAAACAATAACAAAATTCGAATGTCAAAGTAAATGCGTAAAGTAAATTAATAAATTGAATTATAATTAGAAAACTGAGAAGATAGAACAAAATTTGACACTCTCTCCTAACAGTAAGGGACTGTCGTCAAGATGCTACCCCGACAACACGCCACCATTTAGAAAGTCGAAGTGTTTGGGTTGACTTGTCCGGCCATTTAAGTGTCATACCAACATAATAGTAATTAATTATAATATATAGTACATTGTCGTTCTGTCCGCCAGTAGTTTTAATACAGGAATATGTTTGATTTCTTCATAAACCAATTTGTACTGCCGTTGATTATGGACGCTAACTGAAAACAAGTGCATGTAATACACCATATATAAAAAGGGAACGTGATCCACATGATATTATTTCTTTGTACTATCGGTCACTAACTACTGTACAGAAACATCATTTTCCTGCCATCAGTAAGCAATTTACACTATCGTCGATTATAGGCGCTAACTAGAGCTACAGTTAAACATAAACAAGGTATAGTACGTCAACTTGTGACTTACAGATATACGAACTGTCAATTAAATTGTAAGTTAAATTGTAATGTATAACCAGGTAACAATTTAGACTATGTGTTTCATGTAGTACATGCAAAACCTTTTAAATTGCATTAGGTTTGTGACAGTATGGTTTAGTTTTATAACTCTTGATTTTAAAGAAGCCTTTGATAATAAATTACGCTTGTAATTTTTTTAGTTAAGAAAACATCCAGGATAACATTTTACTCAAATGCTTGGTTAGATATCTACTGGGGAGCGAGATGGTCTAATGGTAAGACCTGGGGCTCCGGAGTCTTATACCACGGGTTCAAATCCCACCAATAACAAATGGAGTTTATTTACGTGGTAATGCAACGACCCTCTTGGAAGTGTTAGGTGGACTTGTAGGTAGGCATGCCATACCGACAGTATTGTCATTAATCATAATCTATTGTACATTTTCGTAGACCTACTGTCCGCCAGTATTTTTAATATGGGAATACGCGGTAATGGGAACACCATTACCGCAACGATACGGAATCCATCCATCGGCCTCGGTGGTGTAGTGGATAGCATGTCGGGCTCTAAATTTGCAGGTTCCGAGTTCGAATCCCGCTGGCAGCACAAAATTTTTTTTATTAAAAGTAGTTTTCATATCAGCAAGTTTGGTTGGTTTGGTTAAGTTATGACAGTTTAATTTCATAATTAAAAAAAAATTATAAAATTGAATTTTAGGCGCTTATAATTTTATTTTATGAACAAAACTAATTTTTAGATTAGTAAACCTTTATTAGATTTTTTCATTATCAGCACGTTTGGTTATGTTGGTTAGGTTATGACAGTTTAATTTAATAATAGAAAAACTGTAATATTAATTTTATATTTTTTCTTAATTTTATAATTAACTAATAGTGAAGTAAAGATTAGGCCTACGCGCTGTGTTCTCTACTACAACACTGTTCACGGAGGAATTTTGAACTAAACTATGACGCCATCGTTGCCTCACTTATACTTCCCGTAAGTCAGACCCCTATATTTAACACTTGACTTATGATCCTGCACAGATGTAGCATTGACTTTGGAATGGATTAAAATGATTGCCCACTCAATATTGCAAGCAGATAATTGCATTTGCATTTACGATACCCAACCGGAAACACTTCTCTTAATAATTTCTTTTAATAATTATCTACAGCCGAATCAAAAGCATATACTAAGGGACATGCAGGTGAAATGTGTCCCGGTGCGGCACCGTAGCGAACGCAATTGGCATTCAAATATTTCAATCTGAAGAATAACAAAAGAGCAGCGGTGATTGTACTACGTTACCCCGAGATTGGACGTAGTTCCCTGAAACACCCAAAGGTAGCAGCACTGCCTGGATCAGTAGTAAGTGGCTTGAAGAGAGTTATTTTTTGTAACGTGAGGTAGATTTCCACGACGATTTGACTGGACTATTACTACTTTGCCACTTAACTAATAAGTTGGTTCTATGACATGCAATAGCATTAAAAAGTTATAAGGTTTACCAACAGGGTGCAGCACTATCTTTTGGGAGTATCGATCGAGCATCCCCGGCCCCACACTACGCATTCCTGCGGATATCCTGGGATATCCCAGGTTGACCATAGGACTACTATGGGATATCTTGCATATCCTGTCGCAATATCCGTGGGATGTCCTGAGGAAAAAGTGTGCTGTATGAGTGTGACATCAGTCTCTTTCTTGGGGAAACACCGTTACCGCAACGATACGGAGGATGGCTATGAGCCTCGGTGGCGTAGTGGATAGCGAACCTGGCTGATAATCTTATGGTTGCCGGTTCGTATCACGCTGTAGTCTAGAACTTTTTATCAAAGATTTAGCTTAGAATACTTCTTAACTGTACATCTTTTGTTGGAATTTAAGGCATATCTATCTATATATTAATAGGCAAGCATGTTTCTTTAAAACCTTTTTTCTCAGCTCGTGTGCATCGCAGGCAAAATATACGCATACTGTTGGAAACATATTTACCTGTAGATGTGCAGAATCCCTTTATAAATTAAAATAGGCTCAAAAATAAGCACAAAAAATTAGTTTAAAATTTTGAAAAACTTAACATGGATATTATGGGTTGCCATGCTGGTGACGAAATAACAACGAAATATAAACAGAAAATCAAAACAAATGTAAGAAACTCCAATCACATGTTTTGTTTACAGTGTGGGGTGAAAATAGAGAAGTCTGTACATTGCATATTTTTGGTCGAGTTTCGACCACTGGACGACCTCTAGTATAATTTTATTTTATGAACAGAATGGTTTTTATATTAGTAAACCTTCATTCGATTTTTCCTTTATCAGCAAGTTTGGTTGAGTTATATGACAGTTTGATTTTATAATAATTTTATTTTAGAACAGAAATATTTTTCCGATAAACCTTCTACCGATTTTATGTTGTGGGATTTTTATTCGCAGATTAAACATGTTGTTATGTGTTAATATATTATTTTTGTGATGGTTCTACGGTGCAAACCCCTAGAAATAAAGACACAGACGTCAATAAAAATATCAAGAAAACAAAATTTAGGAAACTTTCAGAAACATCCAGTTGTGTCACCTTTTTCTGTTTAGATTGTAATAATAAATCATAGGTCGTGTATTCAGCAAAATTAACATAAAATGCATTAGTAAGCTACTAATTGCAAATATATTATATACTTGCAGAGTACCCGTCCTTCGTACGGGGTCGGCATATAAATATAAAATGCTTATTGCATTTATACTCAAGCTTTTCGTTCACGGTTTTTTGTTGCTACTTGGTAAAAATTAGCTGTTTTCACAAAAAAAAATAATTATAGTGCTGCACCCTGTTGGTAAATCTTTTAAATTTTAATGCTTTTACATATAATAGAACCAACTTTTTTAGTTGAAACAGCTGACTAAAATCTTTAATTCCCTTTAAATATGAATACTCATAAGGTTAACATGGGGAACTACAGAGCCACTGGGGCGGAGTCCGAAAAGATTTTTTTGGTAAGAATATGCCTATTATGTTAATCGGGAATGTGAGCTAGCTATTATCATGCCAAATTTCAGCCCAATCAATCCAGTAGTTAATGCGTGATTGAACTTCAAACAAACAAACAAACAAACAAACAAACAAATAAACAAACAAACAAACAAACAAACACACAAACTTTCACATTTATAATATTAGTAAGATAAGGTAAGATTTCTTTACAACAATATAAATTTAAGAGATATATAATCACTTACTATATCAAATTTATGATTGGATTTTTATGCATGGGCATTTAATGATATTTATTTGGCAAGATATATTATGTTCTATAGATGTTGCATAACAAATTTGCATTACACTAACATTAAGTACAATTTTATCTAGTGATTACAAAGGTTACACACATTTTCAGTGATATGGAATAATTCATATAAAATAATCCACATAGCAACTTTGAAATTGGTTTTTATCTACGGGAATTTAATTATGTTTATGTTAGTATAATATTGGCTGTATAACATAAGTTCTATAAAGGTTCCTTTAATAGAAACTCATTACAATAACCTAAAGGCTGCGCTCTACCTGTCTGGCGCGTGAAAATGCAAGGGGCTTAGTTCTATCTGTTTGTAGCCCCAATTGTGAACCGATTTAAAAGATCTTGGTGTCATATATTTCGTCAATGTTATTGTAGGTAGCCTAATCAGCTTATTTTTGGCTCAAAGATTGGTAAAATTGTTAAAATTCCGTAGGCTACGCGTTTTTCTATGATAAGTTTTAACACATACAAATAATTTTTAGAGAAAAACAGGAATCTGCAGTTAGTTTATTAAAAAGTTTAAAGACGAAGAGTAATGACCCACATTCGAAAGGATTGCAAGCGCTCTTCATGGCGCTGTTCAATGCAATGGTAGCTATAGGAACATCGGCGTTAAGCAACTACGTATTGAGAAATACGAGCTGATGTAGAGTGCACCCTTAAGTACAATTTTATCAAGGTTACTTAATTTTTTTTAATGGAATAATTCCTTCACTAAAAACATAGCAACATTGTTAAGGAAAATATATCCTGGGGAGTATCCCCGATGTCAACTGCCCCTGGTCCTGGTCCTGGTGGTAACGTAGAGTGATTGAGTGAAGTGAGAAGTGACTAACCGACACTGTCGTCACCGCGCCAAAAAGTAGGGGCATGACAAGAGGTAGGGGGGACGGGAGGCTGCTCCCACTCCACACCTGTATAGCTCCGCCCATTCCCTGCGAGGGGGAACCACGTTTCGAAGCAGTGCCTGACCACGCGCATTCTTTCGGACCAGTGCCTGACCCTTGCATTCTTTTCTGACTAGTGACTTTCGGTGTTATAACTTTCGGAGCAGTGCCTGGATGCACATATTGTTTCGGACCAGTGCCTGGATGCACAAAATGTTTCTGACTAGTGACTTTCGGAGTTGTGACTTTCGAACCAGTGCCTTTCGAACTTATGCCGTTCGAAGCAGTGCCTGACCATGTAATTTCTTTCGGACCAGTGCCTTCCGGAGTACTGACTTTCGGACCACTGCCGCGCTCCCGTCTTAGTCAGTAACAAAGCTACACAAGGCATCACACCTCATTCTACACTTGTTTTTCACTTGTATTTGAGTTAGAATCCGCACATAGGTGGTGTCCCCATCTCAAATTATAATTATAATATTTAACTTATTTATACAGTTAAAAATTTGTTAAAGCACTTTAATTTACCCATAAGCAGACTAGTATTATTGTTAAATGTAACGTATTAATTTCTGAAACACACAATCAGTCCAGAGACGATAGATTTTAAATCTTGAATTTTGTTTAAAGAAGTAAGCTGCTTCTTTGGGGTTGCTTGTGCATTTAGGCCATACGCCATTCGGAAAGTATTTAAAACCACCGTAAAGAGGTTGTATAATTAATTAGTCAAAGTAAGGTAAACATAAAAACTTGATTTTAACTAATATGTACACTAAAATACCCCCGTCGCAGCAAACCTGCATACTAAGCGAATTTCCATTCACCCGGCTTGATTTCTACTAACATATTCCCTATAAATTTTCAGATTTATTTCCTATTTAAATAACATTAATTTTAGTGAGTAGTTAGGTTTGCTGCTATGGGAAAGATGTTGAGGTGTGTTTTTTCAATTGAAATATTGATAGCTTAGTATGAAATAAGCCAAGTGCCAAATTTGATTGAAATATATCCATAAACAAGCAAACTAGAAAAGTTTATTTATTCTCCATAAGAATAACATGGGAATTTTAAATTTACAATTTCTTTAATTTTCTCCGTAGTCAATGAACATTCAAAAAAACTTCAATATACTAAATTATTTGTTTTTTTAAGCTCTTCAAAATGGTCTAGAGAGAAATTTAGAAATTTAAAGTTGTTAGGGTCAAAAATGAGAAAAACTCATTTTTACCCCATAAAACTCCCCATAAACCCCTGATCCCATGGTCTGATTATGCTGGTTTGCGAACTCATTCGAATAAATGTAGGTTTACACGTTTGTACCAAATTTCATCAAAATCGGATCAATTTTGCTCGAGTTATCGCGCTAACGGACACACACACACACATATATATATATATATATATGAATTTGAACGGATGGTGTTTTTGGCCTCTGGGGACCTCAAAACGAAAAAGTAAATCGGTCCCGGGTCTAGGTCTTACCATGAGACCTACGGTAATAGCTTATTCCCTATATGGGAAATTTGCTAAAAATTGGAAAAGACTACTGCTTATCTTTCAAAACAGCAAGGCTAAACGACACCAATACCCTAAACTAAATACTAGCCAAACTTCATCGACAAGTGGATTTAAGCTCCTCTAGCCTAAGAGACTCGCCTAGGTTTTGTGTAATCATAAAAAAAATTGGGAGGCCAACTGTGTAGCGGTAATCTGTACAATGGCGGGTGATGAATTAAAGCACTTACCGTCATCAAATACATGAACCTTTTCTTATTGTTTGAAACGTATTGGCTGTATATGTTTATAAAAAGTATAATTTGTATTGACATTCAAGTTATTATATGTAATATAGTTAAATTTCAATTATACGTTATTTTTTCCGGCATGCCATTGTATTTGTATACGCTTACACAAATTGTTTAGTACTATACTGTAGTTTTATGAATGAAAAAAATTTAACCACAAACAAGGGAAAAGATAATCTAATAATACCACTACTGTTCATACAATTTTACTTTGTTTATTTATTCAAGCCTCTTTTACAAAACTATCATTTATGGACTGTTTTGGGGCTGATATTTTTTTGAGATTATAAATTTAGGTTCTCTGTTGTCCAATCTATAAGTCCCAAATATATATGGATATGGATTGTTATTATTGTAATCTATACGTTTTTTAATTATTGTCCGAACGCTTTTTTAGTTTAAGGTCAATGCATGAATATTTTAAATTGATCCGCTATATAAAATAAAGTTGTAAAATTACCAAAAATTAAATAAAAATTTAAATTGGTGACTTTTAGGTGGTCACCCGAATATATTATTTTTTTGTATAAAGGTTTCTTAATTGCGTTATTAGTAAAGTATTTCTAGTGACACTTCTTATGTATTTGTATACGACGCGACGTGTCGTAAGTTACTTCAATTCCTACATAACTGTCAGACTAAAACATACACACTGTATAGCAGTCACACCACAAGTCTTGCTAATTAAACTTTATTGCAAAGCCAAAGTCAAAAGTTTTGATGTTTAGCGTGAAAGATTTAAACTGCATACACTATTGTTCTTAAAGGTATATACAATTTACCAATCTTGCAGTAACTACATTCAAAGTAGACTGTTTGCTACTGAGACAAACTTCTTACCTGGTTATATACGACAAACTAGTAACTAGTAGAATACTTAAGCCCACGGGTGTTCATTGTGGTAATAGCATTGGGAAGTAATGTGATAGGCCATAAGAAAAACTATCATTCTTAGAATACAGCACTAAATAATGTAAAATTATTAAAAAAGAACCTTAACACTTTGGCTGAATCCTGGGACTTGCCCTTTAATGTAAGAGCTTACGTTAGTGGACAAATGGATCGTTCAATATGTTTTACTATTGATTATATGTATTATTAGTTTTATTGTCTATTATT
>NW_026542596.1:110119000-110151818 GCF_028750875.1 Macrosteles quadrilineatus
GAGGTTTGAAATGTCAAGATATGTTTAGAGTCACATTACGTCATTTTCAGACACAACGAGAAATCTAAAGACCCTCTTCTCACTCAAGGGTTCATGCCTTGCTTCATTGTTGGTCTTTAACTAGGAGTACCTTTTCAAACTCTCTTGACAACGGTTGATCACCTACAATGTAGTATACTATTGTAGTAAGTATTGCTATGTTTTTACATTTGGTTGTGTTGGAAAGGAAAAAAGGTTTGACTATGTATTTATTGATCAAATATATTTCCATCAAATATTTGGTCTTTCAGATCATTCTACACGGTAACCCTCTACCGTGGATTAAATCACGGATACTCCACTAAACTCCCGGATCATAAACGTAAACAAATGGTGTCACTGACTCTAAAGTAAATATGTTTTTACAAAAATTTAAATACTAAATAATAATATTTTAAATACAAAAAATACTTAGATTCGTATGGTCACCATATCATAATAAAGTATTAAAGTACCTATAGTGAAAAGTAACATTTAAATGGTACTTAAAAAAACGTCCAATCCAGCTGCTACGGATATTAGTATTGACACCGCACCAGCCATTGATCGGCTATTAATAGAACTAGTGACGTCATTTGTTTACTTTTATGATAGATACCGTTTCTGTTTCTAATATTCGTGGTTAAACCATGTGTTTAAACACACTCCCTAGTATCCTCACGGATCAGCTGCTAACAGTTGTATGTTTATTTCCGGGGAAGCTTATGTGCAATTATGTCTGCAGTTTATTTATTATACTACTAACTTTCACATTATTACTATAATCCATTCGAAAATTTTAGGGGATTTGAGGGGAGGTTCCCCTACTACTTTTTATATGGCGCAGCTGATTTATGTTTTTCGCAAACCTCAGCTGTTAAGCATTATTTTAAAGGTATGTTCAAGTGCTGGGGATAGATTTTCCCCCTAAACCACCTAAATTTTGTGAACTGAGTAAAAAGAATAATTTGTTAATGAATTGCAAGATCAATAATAAGAATGTTTTGAAATTGCTGCTTGCCAAAATAACTTAAGGGCAAAGAATGAGTATCAATAATAAAAATACACTCCTAAAAACCATTTTTACATCCATACGAGAGGAAGATGCATTTGGTTGATTGAAACACTCAAGCATACTTGTGTAAAAATTACTAAAACTCTTTAAATTCATAATTGAATAAATTTTCCTTTGGAGCATAAATAATGGTTGGCTCCCCTCCATCCCTTTAAAAGTTCTCATTTAAGTCAATTTAACTTATGTATGTTTTAAAGTGGATCCACCAAAAACAAATTTGAGATTGAAGTATGCCCAACTTAAAAAAAGACAAATCGTAGGTACATCTAGTAAACTCCTAAAATTCACACTCGTTCACGAATTAAACCTTAAAGACTGTCGAGGGCTCAGTTAATAATATCAATTATAATTAATATTACAATGATATGTGCATCAGAGTGTAAAATGCCTTGCTACATAGTTTGTACTAAGACCAAAAATCCTTGTTATTATCTGACAGAAGGTGTTTACAGTATAATTATCTCATGAACCTTCATATTACTGAGATTTGTGAGACTAATGCGTAAGGACAATCTTTGTGATGGTAAAACCCACGTGGTAGTGCTAAGCTATCATCAAATATAAAATTCTTAATCCATCTTAACAAGGTAGAAAAAGAGTAGGCCTCATAAAAAAGTATTGTTATCGTATTGATTTTGTACGTGGATTTTTCTTTAAAAAAATATTATAGGTCTTTAAAGAACATTCTTATAGAACCAATAATTTTCGACCCTTCAGAAATAAATATATTCCACACTGAAAGAAAGGAAATGTTCCATGTGCTGTCACAATAATTCACTTTACAAAACTGTGGCGTTTCAGAACCAAACATACCGTCTAGGCTTTGGGATTATGAAAATACTTCCATTCAATGTCAACAAAGTCTATTATTTTCATCCTTTTGGAATCCAAAATCCACAATTAGGAGCATTTGTGATATTATGTAAAGTAAGAATCATTTATTATTTTGTAATGACAAAAATATTGTTACAAAATATTATTTTATACGGGGTGTGAAAAAAGGTGGGGACATAATTTATGCAGTGATTCCCTAGGTAAAGATAAGCAAATCAGCTTATAAAGATACATTTTTAATTTTAATTAAACTTTCTAAAGTTAATACAATTTAAATAAAAAGTTCAATTTCCATTTAAACACTGTAAAAACTGGAGAAAACTGTAGGCATATGAAAGAATGTAATTTCTCAGATATTATTTGTCCGAATTAAGCTTGGTAGTATATCGTTAGAATCTCCATCAAATTTGGTAAATTAGATGTAACTTGCAATTTATTTGTAAAATTGAAGGTACGAAAAACTAAAAAAATAATTGAAGGTTTTCGTCGATTTTCGTATACAATTTTTTAATAGCCACCGTTTTGAAACGGTTGTGAACGGTTGCAATCTCAACGTTGTGGCTCACACCGGAGTCGTGAATGTTTTTTTAAAGACCCATGCCGAGGAAGAGAAGCTAAACGAAACGAGATAGGACATGTTTAGTATAATTTATTTTGCTTATTTCGAGCCAAGGAATCACTGCGTAAATTATGCCCCACATTATTCAACACCCTGTATAATATTTATTTACTATTTTTCGTATAACTAATTCAATATACCTAATTAAATATAAATTAATTTCAAATAGGCTACGTTATAGAAAACAAAAATTTCTCCACAGATATAAATTTTCAAAGAAATATTAGTTTTTTACATTACGAAGCACAATTAATTGCTGCATGGAAAGAAGGTTATAATAGTGCATGAAATGTAATTATTGTTTGAAAAGTGTTTCTATTGGGAGCTACGACAATGCTGATTGTATGTTGACCCTTCTGTTAGTGACGTTTGGGTTGTTAACATGTAAAAGGAGTTTCGCCATTCTGGACTTCATATCAAAGAGCTTTCGAGCACGTAAATCTACAAAGGAACCACATAAAGTAAATTTCACCTTTAAATCATCAAATGACGTATAAAAAGTCTTAGAAAAGAAATAAGTCCTTTAAGTGGTACAAGGAAATATTATTTAATTTGTTGTTTAACTTGTAGTAAAGGCCCTAATTTGACTTTTAATTTTTTTATATATTCTGAAATATTTTGATGTGTCATTACAACTTTGCCAAACAGGTGTCAGTACATAGATAACTGATAATTTAAAAACCAATAAACCATTGACAGCCATTAAAACGAAAAAAACTAAGAGTACCATTACTTGATATAGATATAATGTATTTATTCGTATCAAGTGTCATGATTCGTGGAATAATTGTATTTAAAATAATAACTGAATGTGTGATTCAAATAGTTAATTAACCTCAACTAAACCATAATCAAGATATTGTCAACATTTTAAAATCAATATTATAATTTATCTCCTAAAAATATAAGATTTGGAAACATTCAGTGAACTTTCAGTTAACAGAAGAAGATTAATTTATCGTGCAAGAACTATTGCAATTAATATAATCTATATTCTTTATTATTCTTATATATTCTTATAATATAATATATACTACATTCATATAATGTAACACTAATCTTTTATTTATTCCAAATTATGATGTTCGAATTTACATTTAAGCTCCAATAAATACGTAAATGAAATTTAAATATATTTTAGCAACACAATATTACCAAGCAATAAGCACTTAATATTGATAACGTTTGAAATGCCAATGTAGTGGATATAACTGCAGCACAATATCAATTTTCCATTCCGCAATTTTCACGATCCATTAAAATTGATCCACACATGTAAATTTTGCTACCTAATATGCACTCATCCTCAAAATACGATATTGAAAAGGTAGTAATAACTGGACGTCAATCATAATTTGCATAAAGGTCAAGTTTTAAAAATATTTTGTAAAAATCTATGCAACATTGATCATATAATTAATAACCCACTAACTGACAATGCGAATAAATATATTTTCAATTTTGTCTTTAGCGGTACAATAAAACTATGTGGATAAGACAAAAATGTGATAAATTAGTTAATTGTAGCAGAATAGAGAATGTTGTTAATTACTTAAAAACCGAAAATTCACGCGCTATAAATCTAAATCATGAAGTCAGTGACATTAAACCAAACCTCAGCCTTTTAATTAACAGAGATTATTTAAAATTAACTCAATTGTGTTAATACTCAAAACTACCTATATTAAAAATAAAAATAAAAATAAAAAATATTTTACCTGCCGTATCATGATGACAAATTACTGGATCCATATCTCCATTGGTGATATGTATATGTCAATGCTGTGTTTACATTGCTTAATCACACCGATAAATAGCCCTAAGATTTTCCGTTATTTAATGGGTTGTTAAAATCAGACATGTTACATTAACCTTCGATCCGTAGTTTTTTTTACAGCAATGGAGTTGTACCGTTTTGTTAAGAGCTGAATTAACAAAATTCATTGTTGAGCGCCTGAGTTGTAGATAATTATTGTAAGATACTTTTAATTACATCATCAATTCAGCTCAAATTCTGAATGGTTAGCGTCCCATGCATGCTCGTCCCAGCAGGCCTGCATTATGGTCCGTATGTGTTTTCGTATAAAAAATTATTATTATTTGTTTGAATGTATACGTGTCGTGTTAGTGTTTTGTGTACTCAAGAACCACGACGAAACCAATTTAATGAATATACTAGTGTACCTGATGCTCGAATTCGAACAATGACTAAGTATTACAGGCGTTATTTTAAAACGAATAACAGTCATAATTTCTGATGACTTTTAAAAAATCGACTCAAATATGGAAATATTTAAGCTGCACATAACAGATCGATAAAATCAACATTTCATCTTTTCATTTTTCAAAAGCTGATCGTTAAAAAAAAACATTATTCCTATTTCTTCTCCTTGGTGGTGATCTATGACTTTCCTATGTTTCCATAGTTTGCAAACCGGCTCTTTTAATGATTACTAAGAAATGCCATCACAGTGTTAATTCAGTTTTCTTTTTAGTATATCAAATCAACCAGGCTCTCTCACTTTTTCCATTGTAATATTTAAGCCAACCCAAATTCAAATAGTAAATACTTCATTTGAACCAAGTCAGTAAATGTGTGTAGCAAACTGTTAAATTAGCAAACTTATTGACTGTTTACAATTAACATATGTTCTTCTTCTCACTTTTAATTTCTGACAACAGCTGGAGTTTCATAACAATGTTTGTTTCCCATGTTAATCTTATGGATAAATACGAAACTTTAAAGGGGCACCAGGGCGTATCTATCTATTTATTTCCCTAAAAAAAGTTTCCTGCACAACTTCACGTTACGCTCTTTCCAATGACACCAAAAACATATAAATCGGTTCAGTAGTTTCGGAGGAGTAATTGTCACAAAACAATGCTTCCGTATTAAATAAGTAATAGACTTCACTAGTAACCAACTGACGATGACGCTAATGTGTTGACACGTCCTAATTTCACCATTCAGGATTTTGATATAAATTGACGAAAGTAATATATCTTACTTTAAAATTAGGGTGACAAAAAACTCTGGAAACGGTTTAATATCTTTTTAACTAGATCCGTTAGAAAATTCAAACCTTTCACAACAACTTACATGTATGAAAACTACTTTTTCCAAGCATTGTCATTTTTTTTACCTTCCCAGGGGACGACCCATGAGGAGTAGGTACATAATCTTTAATGTAAGCATATGTTGATATACTCACCATTTTAGAGGGTTAGGCAAGTGGAGTTCATTGCCGGAAACCGCGTCAAAAAAGGTTCATCCGTTACAAAATGGCGGCAGTCCAAAGTTCTAGTGAAATATACCTGCACAGGCCTTAGTATGGGCAAATACTCGTATTAAACATTAGCTTGAGAGCTTAAACTGTATTTTAAAGTCAACTAGCTCATAGACTAATAGTATTCAATCTTCAAAACAAATTTAACCGGGTTTCAGATTTCCCTGCTAATGTTGACTATGAGTATTTACCAATACTAAGGCCTCTGCAGGTATATTCCGCAAGAACTTTGAACTGCCGCCATTTTGTAACGGATGAACCTTTTTTGACGCGGTTTCCGGCAATGTACTCCACTTGACTAGACCTTTAAAATGATGTGCATATTAACCCATGCTTACATTAAAGATTATGTACTTACTCCTCGTGGGCCGTCCCCTGGTGAAGGTAAAATGATGGCAATGATTGCAAAAAGTAGTTTTCATACATATAAGTTGATGTGAAAGGTTTGAATCTTCTAACGAATTTAGTTAAAAAGATATTAAACCGTTTCCAGACTTTTTGCGACCCTGTATTATCCGTTAATGTATGGGGATTTTTATGAGGAAATTACCATTATAAATCAAATTTTAAAAGAAAACTCTTGGAGATACAATGGATAACTTCTCACATAACGAATTCCATCAAAATCAAAACATGGATATCGCTTCAAAATCCACATTTTTGGGTTCAGGGGGAGTAAAAACAAATATATTCATCTGAAACTCTAACTCAAAAATTTTAACGAAAACAATACTTTCTCCAAATAGAGGGGGAAAGTAAAAAAATATAAAATGTTTTTTCCAATGAGTGAATATAAATGGTTATTTTCAATACTATTGTTATTGTATTGCGATAAAACTATGATTAAACTACGAATTAAAATTGTATCTGAAATAAGTCATTGGTTATCTGTGGAACTGTACCAGTTATAATCTTGTTCCTAACGCTACGGCATATGAACATTCTGTTGTACTTAAAATCAGTTACTGTACTTGAATTTTTAAGGCTGGATATATTTATTATTTTAATGAACTGGATTTGAGTGTTTTAAACCAAATTGAAACAACTAATAAAATAAGTAGCATACTACAGCTTTATATGTATAGTGAAAAGCCAGCCAGCTAAATTGCTTTTGGAATTATAGCCGGACTTTAAGATAAACAAAGACATATTATAATTAAGGTGTATGATTAAATTCAAGAATGTTAATGCTATTCGGGTGGCAATATTTTAAGTTGAATAGAAATTTTAAATATTAATCACGATACAATTTTTTTTTTAATCCAGTTCTCTTTTGGTTTATACTCTTTCTTCCCCGGAATAACCTGATTATAAGTTTTGCTATGATAAAATTCCATCAATATAAAACTGTCTGTTGTAGTTTAACTTCAAAATACCATTAGGCTAAGCGTCTGAAGAAGCTCAACTAAAACGTTTAGACAGCTTTGATGAAGTACGAAAGTTAGTTTTCGGTTTTCTACTTACTTAATTGTCTTATGGGTGGTTTATTAAGTTTCGAAAGTTGTTTTAGTCGCTACTAAAATAGCTGACACGCTTCATTGTATCACAAAAGGAGATAAGGAGTAGAAATCCAGCACTAATGTGAACACAAGTTGTGACGTCTGCTTGGATGCATGATTAAGTATTTTAATTTCTGAAAATAATATGCTCTCTTATATTAAAAAACTATATAATTTTAAAATAAACTAATTTTTAAACATATTAAGCAGAAGAGTAAGCTAGTATTTGGATTGTGCTCTCTTGTACGGTAGTAAAACAAATTTTACAAGATTTATAATATAAAATTGTAAATATGTAGCCTAGTTTTCCCCGTATGGTTATGACTTTCAAACGTTGTAAAATTAATTTTTAGTATAAAAAATACTTGATATTGAATCGTAAAGTTACGGAATTATTCCATAGACCTGTTATATCGGTTTATGGCCAAACAAGTCATAATCTAAACGCTAAACTCTATTTATATAGTGGTGAATTGTTTATAAGGTTTTTAACTATTGTTTAGAAGAATATAATAGTATTTTTTTTACCAATTTTATGCATTATTTAATTTGATTTAGCGAAATAAATTATCCATTAAAATTATAAGACTCAAAATAAGTATACATTTCTAATACGCTTATTTGATTTACAGATAAGTGATGCATTTGAGAATTTGATCGTTCGTTTTGTAGTTTTATTCCTTGTTACAACTATACAACGATTCAATTTGCCTTCCGAGTCATGCGTAATATATTCAGTGTATTTATTAACATAACATAATTATATTTTCGTATAAAGTGTGACATGTATTTTAGCAAATTCCCCTCTAGGGAAGAAGTTGTAATTCTGTTGGTTTACGTAAAGAACTATACCCGAGGCCGATTTAATTTCTCATTTCGATGACTGCAGAGGCTAAAACACTATTTGTTTGGATTCTATGTACAATGTATGTATACAGGCTGTACCCGAACTGTCTAATGACCGTAAAATTTCCATTCTAAAATAACGTATAAAAACACAGAAACGTCCAGTTTTTATTACAGCTATTGTAGCTATTACAGCTATTATAGCTAAATAAAAACCTTTTTTTCACTGAAGAACTGATGTACAATTAAAGGGGGGAGGGAAATGTACCTTGAAAAATTCCCATTTATTCTTATGAGAAAAAGAAAACTGTTGTAATTTTCCTGTTTACGGATTGATCAAATTTGGCAAATTAAAAAAAAGGCAAGGCAATACATTGATAACATGAGTTAACACCGACTTGAGACCATCCATTGAGTACAAATTATGCGGAAAGAATGTAAAATAAACCGTAGAATTCCACACTGAAAGCTTTACCTAATTAAAGGTAACTCAAGAGTTTACAGTGAGCCACGCCTTCAGATAGTACGACGTGGTCCGCATAACAGGAATGTCTTGTGTTGTCTACACGCACGACACGGGCGTCTTTGTCTGGTTTAATTTGTAGGATTGGAACCTTGGAAAATAAAATGTCTACTTTGCTGTCAAAGGTCGCATTCAGAATAATATTCAGTATACATGATACATTTAACTCCACCCTAACTTATAAAAATATCATAAAATCAACCTCAGATTTCTCAGGAATCGTCTTGAAGAGATCCATTTAAATATGTCCTCGTCTATCAACTCCTGATGCAGTTCCAATTAAACTTTAGACATTCATGAAAACAAACATTTACAGGGTCTCGTAAGTAAAAAGTCAAAATCCAAGAAATAGTTTTATGTGTTGAAATAAAATGAAAATAAAGATAAAACAATACTTCGTAAGTGAGTTACCAGCTAATTGGTTTTTTAGCATTTAAAAATTAACATCTCTAAATCTGATAAGGAAATCTTTATTAAAATTTGTTATACGATTTAAAAAGTAGCAATTAACTTTTGCTATGTTAAAACAATAATGCTACAAAATGTTTTTGGCTTTAAAATGGCGGCCAACTTAATTTTAAAAGCTTAAATTACTGAAAATGGAAATTTTTTGATATAAATGCGACGAAAATACTTTTATTTAGCATTCAAACATTTACTACCAATGAACACCAGATTCGAAAAGTTAAAATAATACGTGGCTAAAAATCAACATTTTTTTGTTGTAAGACAAGGCAATTCAAAACTTACTAGCTTAGCCTAATTTCCCTTCAATGAAATAATATTATTAACTTTTTGACCTCACTAGTTTGTTCTAGCTGCCTTAAAGCGAAATAATAATCGTTATTACAAAACGATTTATACAAATGGTTAAAACTGTAGTACCAAGAAAAACAAAGTAAAAACAAAAAAACATCGGGTTGATATGTAATCTTAATAAAACTGTAAAAAATAATACAATAATAACTTATTGATGATCAAATTTTTATTTCCTCTGGATTTAGCTACAGCTAGCTTGGAATTGAAGTTAAGCTAAAAAAAACTAAGCGAAGCTTTGAGCTTCCGAAGCTACAGTAAAAATATTTTTTCACAAACTTCGTTCTTAACAGCGGTTAACGGGTTTATAGTGGTAAGCTGCGTCAGTGTTCTGAGCTACATCTGCAGGCTGATAATAGGTTGTCTCAACTTTGATATATTGTCAGTAAATGCTAGTTTCTGACAACATTCTATGCTGAAGTTGGAGGCTTTGTTATGTCGTTGAATAAATTTGTAATCGTGTTTAATAATGAATGGATTAGTAGAATTTTTTCACTTAATAAAACATTATATTTAAAATGTAAATGATTATTGCGTTTGATTAATTTTGCCCTGAAAAAATCTTTCAACCTTATTACATTTTTTAATTTGGACACGGGTCCCCTCATATTACGTATTTTATGAAACAGACAGATTATACACATAACAAACAGTTTGGCGACTTGTAATTTAACTTAAAACAAAAATTTCATTTATTTAACGTAAGATTTAGATTAACCTACTGAAAACGAATAAACAAACTGTAATTACATTTTGTCTCTGTTGGTAAAAAACGTGTCGAGATAAGACAAAAAATGCAATGGATTTGTTTATTTTGACAGCAAAATGAATGTGTTTCGTTATTTAGATACTAAACTCTCACGTACTACATAAATCTACATCAACTGTCAAGATAATGGCAAACCAATCGTCGGACCATTACTTCACCACAGTCTCTCAAATTCATTTCAGTCTACTAAATTCATTTAGTAGTCAACTATAGTTCGGCCGCTTAGAAAGCGACCTCCTCCAGCATTGGTTTAGCATTAGCGCGCTGGTCGTTTTCTAAAACTATAGAAGCTAATTTTCACTAAACCACGTTTAACATGTAAATAATTGTACTTACATCTATATTTTTAATACGCTAGGCAAATTTTTGTCATAATTGTTTTGGAGCGGTGATACTACCGATCACCATGTCCAAGGTGTCGTTAAAAAGGTCTTAGCATGTAGTTTTGTCATCAAACAAAAAACTTTGGAATTCCACCAGTGCTCTGCCCCAGTGGCCTCCAAAGTTCTCATGTTATTCTTAGGAAGAATATTCAACAGATGAATACTTTGAAATTTACTCTAATATTTTAACACAGCTGGTTATACTAAAAATGGAGACATGTGCTATAAGGATTTATTAGATTAGTTGTAAAGATTGACGTTTCACTCTTTTTAAACCAGTTTTTATTTGCAAAAAATCAAAACATAAGCAAAAAAAACGTTGGACATAATGGAGACTGTAAGACCTCTACAGTAAGAGTTTGGTTTGTAAATTGAAGATTGTATATTGTAAATATTTACATTGTTACTATTATTGTTACTGTTCACTATTTGTTACAACTATTTACTTTCTTCCTGTCATTTCAATTTGTGAATGTTTTTTCCATTGTAAAGTGGCTATGCCGTTGGGAAATAAATAAATAAGAGTTGCAAGTAAATGGCATTGACATTAACATTTAAAACAATGTGATCACTTGTAATTTAACTTACATTACATCTAATCGTAAACTGGTGTAATGTAATCTTAACCTACATTTTGGAATAAATGTTAAATCAAAGTTGAATTACTTTAGATAACCTTAGATGATTAAACTTGTTTTAACAGGTGATACGTTTATTTTCTGGAGTCGTTGTCTTGACAGGTTTACATTAGGGTTTAATGGTTGGTAATGAGAGTAGACTGTTGATAATGAGATGAGGTAGGTAGTTTTGGGGAAGGAAGGTAAAGAGGAAGGAGTAAATTTCGAGGGGTAAGATTAAGTAGGGAATGGGCTAATAATGCCACCAGAATGCTGAGGATCATTTTCCTATTTTCGGAAAACAAATTTAGTTAGAACTCGATAATTACTTGAAGAATTTGATGAGAATGTTTGAAGTTATCTTTGCTAATGGTAGGTTTATGGTTTAGGAGATTTTTTAGGACCTTTCCCATTACAAATTCGATGACGTAATTTCTTTGTGACGGAAAAGGTCCGCAACATCTTTTCAAACAATAACTGATGAGAATTGTGAGTCCACTTCATAACATCACAAAAATATCATCATTAATTGTTCCTGTTAAGTTATTGACAGCATAAAATGTACGGGTATAACTATGTTTAGATATATTTTATGTGTTTCCTCAACACTCAAGGAGATAGTTTAGACTTTGTTTTTGCTACAAAAAATACAATTTAATGTCAAGAAAAATTGGATTAGGCTATATATGATAATGTATTTAATTTTTAGAATACTTATTTTTAAATACTATGCAGACCAAGTCTTTAATATAATTATTTACGGCAGAATATCCTCACGAAACTAATACAAGTTTGTTAATAACTGAGACAAACAACAGTCACTGCTCAAGTTAACATCACGATTAAACAAAGCATTCCTGGTGATTACGCATTCAATAACGGGAGAAAATTACGAAAGTGAAAATTATATCACTTTCCACATAACATAAAAGGTATGTATTCATCAACAAGTCCGGTTTTACTTGGAAATGTTAATAAAACTGAGTTTTTTGTTGAGGTGTTTTTTATTCAAACGTGAAAACTAATTGAAATAAATATTGACCATTGTGTGTAACCACTAAAGAAAATTGCGACAGGGTGTTGCTTGCAAATGCTTTCCTAAATTAGTCAGGAAAATCCCAGACGGATATAAGTTAGCATTTTTTCATTAATCAGTTTTAGTAGTTCAAATGGAGAGTTTTAACAAATTTATTTATTATTTTATAAAATACGTTTTCATTAACAAATTATACAAGTAGAGTACTTTGTACTACACTTGTTTGTTTTATGTAGTGAGTTCTAGGGAAATAACTATTTAATCGTTAAAACAGACAACAAAAGACGAATCTTAACACATGGAAATTCACTCTTAATGAAATGTCAGTTGGACTGGATTTTAATCTACAGTACTATACATACTGGTCAAGCAGATGCTGCCTTCACTTTTGAAGTAGTTGACAGCTTCAGACCGTACTGTATGTTAAGTATTGTTGCCTTAGTATAATAATGTTAAGTTTAAATATCTTCAAAATGATTAGACATATTTAGTATTGATTAAATATTGTTCATTTTCTTTTACCTTAATGTTACCTTAATCCTTTACCTTTAATTTACCTAAGTGGTCCACTGTTTAAATGTACGCATTTCAAAATATTGTTACACTATTCTCAGGGACCTAAAATATTATAACAATTCTTTTTATACATAATTTGTTATAAACATGTAATGAGGTAAACAAAATTCTAAGACCTATTATAGAAAATGATACATTCAATTAACCGGAATGGCTTAACGGTTTCTGCTCGGGAGAAATTGCATATTTTCCTCTCTTGATTAAAAGTATCTATTTTTGAGATCTGTCAAATTCTCATTCATAAATTTTTATTTAGATTTCGAATTATAATTTTAGTTTTGAACATTAGTTACTAGGACATATTTTCGCCTGCTAACATTATTTCCCTTTTCAAATTCAGATTTCCGCTTACAAATGCTTACTTTGTCTATCTAAATAACTTCTTGATCAGCATTGTACGTGTTATTATCATCTTTTATGTATATTTACCGTCTTGTGAGTTAACAGTATAAGCGTAAATATATGTTTTAGGTGTTATTAGACGTATATTTTATTTACTTTCCGTCTGTTCTTCTGTATTTAAAATAACGTAGCCACCTACAACTATATTCGTAGCCAGTTACATTTACAGTAATAAGAATAAGTTATGATCATCAGCTTCACGTTTAGTTATAAATCGAGGTGAATAGATCTTCCAGAAGTCCAAGTTGGCCGAAAGTAGTAAATATTAGTAAATAATAACCTCAGGGTTATGAATTTATTCAATAATCTTTTATTTAGCTATTTGCAATATTATTAAAAGAAGAACGAAAAAATCTAGGCTATGCTTAAACTGTTACATTATTTTTACTCGGTGATTATGGGATGTTAACACAACCATATCGTTTCGATTTGATTTACTTATTTATTTATCAACTCTCCTAAGACCGAAATAAATCTACTTCATTAAGTTGATTTTTTTCTATATTAGGAGAACTAGGTATTTTCAGTTCCGTTTTATAACGTGAAAGGTCCTTACAAAAACCAACATTTTATCCTATCAAAGAATATTACTCTCTTTTACAACCAATAAATTTCAACCATTCTCCATTAACAAAAAACAATATTGTTAAAAGAAGATTGTGAAATAATCCATGCTAAAACTGTCACAATATTTCACTCGACAAAACGGAAAGGTTTAAGAACACAGCCATAACGTCTTGGTTTTAACTCCCCGTTTTAAGTGTATGAAAAATTGTTTATTCAAAGTCTTCAAAATGGCTAAATATTTTATCCCTTATTTAAATTTATTGATTATACGAGTTTTACGAAAAGTGATTTTAAACGGTGCTTTGTTAAAAAATCCTTAACGTGTAGGCCTATTATTATTTTACAGTAAAACTTTGTTTATTTACGGTTTTAAATATTAAACTACTACCTCTCGTTAGTTTATTTACTCATTCTATCATTAATTTAAGATATTTTCGGGAGGATATTGAGAATAACATTTTCTTCACACACAGTAATATAATGATTCTTAAAACCCCCATAAATATCGTAACACTTGTTGAGATAACATTTGAATGAACAAAAAATACTAATCGATCAAGGAAAAAAACCTAGTGTTTCTTAGCCGAAAGTAAAAATAATTTTTTACTACTGTAGTGGTAAAAAGATTTAAATCATGTTGACTGTTATTTCAATTAAATAATAAAATTTCATGGAAAGTACCTATAAAAGTACCTCAAACGGGATTCGCTTTAGTAAAGATTTAAAGGTCGTGAGTTCCATTAAATATTTTTGGGAGACATTTATAAAAAAAAACCAAATGTAATTTTAATTGAACAATATCTCATTAAGCATTATAATTAGTCTACTGTATGTTTGAATTATAATTGTTTATTGAATCAATCTAAATGAAATATGCAGTATTAATTACCCGAGTAATAATTATTTTTCAGCAAATGTAAATATTTTGTTTTGACAATGCAAGTTCATCAAACTCTGCAATATTGACTTGTAATTAATTGTAACATGACAGATTTGTAATTTGAGGATTTTGTAATTTTAACCTCTTTATTATTGTTGTAAGTGAAACAGTTCTTTTATTTATACTAAACTACGATGCTTTCATTGCCAACGGGTTCAACGTTAAGTACTGAAATACAGATTGATAACACATGTAATTTGTTGATTGTCAATGTTAGTGATGTAATTAGCATTTGATTTCGGCTGGAAGCATTAAATTATTTACGTGTGGATTACTAATGCAGTACCAATCGCCCTTTAAAGCACGGTGATGTGGCCACTTGAACAGCCACTAATCCTTTGGTCAACACTAGAAACATGTTTCCAAATATTACAAATGCAATAAAAATGGGTTATCATTCTCTAAAGTAACTCCACAAATACTTATAATGTAACTTACTATATCAAAATTAAAGTAGCAAGTAAAGAGGATTCATATAACTACACTTGATTCGTAGTTTGGATAAAAAAAACTAGATAAAATCAGGTAAAAAAGTAGAAAAAAATATTTCATACTTTATCAGTTTATTTAATTGTGCCCACTCCCAGCCATCCCCAAGCGTTAAGGGAAAATGATTTGAAATAATGCATGTTCCTATGCGGTAGCAAATACTACTCAATAAATATTACCTACATAATTTCTTGGTTTAATAACATACCTATGCCGAGGTTTTACTTATCTTTTCACTTTAATGTACGAAGGTAAAGTAGCTTATTTAAAGAATTCCACTATAAGGAACAAAAGTTTGACGTACAGTCGTACAGTAGAATTAAACCTGTGATTTATTAACTTGACTTAAACTAGAGCTTATTTTCTTTATTATACAGGGTGTTTTTTTTTTAAGTGTGCCACCATTTGCATCTCAGTAACTAATGCTTTTACACTACAGCAAACTTTAAATGGGGAACATTCCCTTGTTTTTAAAGAGGTTCAAAAATAATTAAATAAAATTTTTGTAAATGGCCGCCATTTTCCAATATGGTGGTCAACTTTGAAATTTCTTATGGAACACCCTATATTTTTTCATTTTTTCGGATAGAACATGCAATTTAAAAACCTCTTTTATTCCTGACATTTTTTCGATAAACCTACTCGTTTAGGAGTTATAGCCTATGGAAAAATGACTTCCGGTGTACATTTTACATCATGTAGCTCCTAACAAACAAGAGCTACAACATGTAGCTTTAAACAAGTAGGTTTATAGCGAAAATGCGAAGAGTAAATAAGTCAAATAAGTCTTAAAATTGCATCCACATCCCAAAAAGACCATACAATTCAAGTTTGGTCACCATTTAAGTTTGCTGTAAAAGCATTAGTTACTGAGATCCCAATGGTGGCACACTTAAAAAAAACACTCTGTAGATTTGCTAGAATAGGAATTTATATAATTGTACTGTACTTAAAAATTCAAAGGGATTTTCCACAGAGTCCCGATTGTACTATGCCAATACAACCTATAATTTAAAAATATTTCAATACATAGGCCTATGTAGTTGTTGGTAAGAATGGTACGGTTAGTCGAAATTATAATATTTATGTTTCAAGTTTTATAACTAAGAAAGCCAACTCATTATTTACAAAATAAACGTCCCATTAAATGTCTATGTGAAAATTGTTAGTCTAATGTGTATTAAGCTTGTTTATCAAATTGAAAAACGTGAATGTTTAATTTATTTCGACAGGAAAACAAACATGTTTCGTTATTTTAACACCAAACATTAACGTGCAGCATAAATCCACATCAAACGTCAAGAAAGTGGCTTTTCAAACGGATCCTCGCAAAATTAATTTGCGGATATTCATCCAACATAACTTAAATAATAATAATAAATAAATTGACTAATCCATATATAAATCCCAAAGTACCCATGAACTTTTAAGAAATCTACAAGTCTCATCCCTATAAACCATATACTTAAAATGTTTGTCATGACGAGAAACCTTGCGCAAAATTATCAATTATTTTATAAATTGTCCTTTAAGGTCGCAATTCCTTTCTAAAGGTACCTTCCATATAACTAATGTTAAAAATAACTCAGCCGTAGGTATTTGTATGACATTCTTTCAATTTATTACCTTACTAGCAGAGTACCCGTCCTCCGTACGGGGTTGACATATAAGTATAAAATGCTTATTGCACTATACTCGAGCTTTGCGTTTGCAGGGGGGATACATTTCGATAAAATTGTATTATTTAAATTTACTGTATACTATAGTATTACACATCTACCATAGCCACAATGTCATACCACTTCACCTAAATAATAGAGAAAAATAAATTATTAAAAATTCACAAAATATAAAAAAATATTAATGAAATTAAAAACATAAACATAACTGTAAACAATCCTACTTTGACAGTTCCCATTGCATATCACAGTTTTTTGTTGCTGCTTAGTTCAAATTAGCTGTTTTCATAAATGCAAAAAATAATCATAGTGCTGCACCCTGTTGGTAAATCTTATACCTTTTAATGGTTTTGCCTATCATAGAACCAACTTTTTTAGTTGAAACAGCTGACTAAATTCTTTAATTCCCTTTAAATATGAATACTCATAAGGTTAACATGGGGAAACTAAGCCACTGGGGCGGAGCCCGAAAGGTTTTTTGAGATAAGAATATGCCTATATGTTAATCGGGAATGTGAGTTATCATCATGCCAAATTTCAGCCTAATCAGTCCAGTAGTTTATGCGTGATTGAACTTCAAACAAACAAACAAACAAACAAACAAATAAATAAACAAACACATAAGCTTTCACATTTATAATATTAGTAAGATTAAAATCAGGTGTGATTATTTGTTTGTATTACTGTATTCTGTTTTGTTCATTTTTACCAATCAATAGTTTTATTGATACGTATGTAGTAAAACGGGATGAAGCCCACGGGTAACAGCTAGTTATATCAAATAATTTTTCTAAACCCTCCTACCGCTCCTTAACAGTAAAATACTGGAATCAATCTCCATTATGATTATATTGACTGGCTGGGTAGCCGAGTGGTTATAGTAGCCTACTCGCCTAACAATAAAAAAGTCGCCGTTTTGATCCTGAGTAAAGTCAGTAAATTGTTGATGGTTCGTAACTGGGCTCAGCTGTTCCTTATCATTGAGCTTTCAATTAATGATCGTGACTGACAAAACAGCTGATCTTAGTCAGTAACAAAGCTACAGAGGTCATCTCACAACATTCTACTCTCATCGTTAATTCATATTTAAAATACCTTAAGTACATCCTCATCTCGAATAATTTATTGATTGATATAATATTACCTATGTACTGCGAGTAAAAAAAAAATAGTTCTACCATAGATAAAACTATGGTTCTATGCAAGTGTTAAAAACAGGAGACTGATTTTTACCCAATTATACCGTTGGAAAAAGATTTTTTTAAGTTTTCACAAGTGTGCCGGATTTTATATTTTACTCTCAAACAAAAAGGTGTCAACGATACACCTGTAACGCGCACCTCTATAACGACAGCTGCACTTATTACATTATCATCAACAGGCCTCTTGTGGGTCATTATTGACAAGCTCATACTACAAAAGTGGTTGCCATGGATGCACACTGGCTATTGTTTTAAAATAGAAGTTTACACGATACAAATATTGATTGTTCTACTCCGTTGTATTTTTAAGTGCTTCGATTTTTGGTCTGTTCTCTGAGTGGAGAGTGTCAAATAGTAGACTAAATATTTGGGTTGGATCATAAACTAATCACTTGCCCCAATAAATGGCACACTAAGTCTTTAGCACGTAACAGCAAACAAAACATTGGTTTTGGAATCACTAACTGTACTGTTAGGTAAAAGAAGGTACCGTAATGTTCAGTTTACTATGAAATGTTGTACATTTTCACTAGCCTAGTAGTCTAGTGGCATCTGTAGAGTGTTTGTGTATAATAAATTAAAATTATGAGAGAAAATTAATCAAATCATTGTGACAAGAAGAACCAGAATGGAATATTTATTTTTACAATATTATGAATTGATTTACAATGATAAGCTGTTGTTTTTAATTTTAAATGTGAAGGCTGGTAGAAAAAAATAACTAAAAGAACTGAACAGCATATAATTCTATTTTGTTTAAATCCGTGATTTCATCTCTATGAATTAGGTGAACAAATTTAACAGTAAATATTCAAGTATCCGATATTTGACCGTTCATTTACTTTTGCCCTAATGGACTAATGGGTTTTCCAATCATAATTAAACATATATGTCGCTTAGTATTTCTATTTCATTTGGTAAACAACTACTGAACAAAACCTTTGATATTCAAAATTACAGTATTAAGTTTTACTATGATTGATTCTACACGTAAGTAGAAGATAACCGTGTTTCATAGTTTAACTTTTAAATAACATTACACTAAGCTTCTGAAGAAGTTCATCTAAAGAGTTTGGACAGCTTTGATAAACTATGGAAGTTAGTTTTTCAAAGTTGAATAGAATTCATTGAATAGTTTGAAGGTCAATGGGTACTTTATACACTTTCAAACCCAGTTTTATGTATTACTAAAATAGCTGCCAAGATTTAACTTTCTAACTAGACATTCCATCCCCATGTTAAAGCTGTCGCTAGTTTTTAAATCAGAATCGTCGTAGTTGATGTGAGCCACCGATAGATTGTGCTGATCTAAATTACTTACTTGTATATGTAGAATACAAATACTTTTGTTTCCAAGTCAAAATAATGGAATTACTTATTGTGAGCTATAGCAATTGTTATGGCCCAACTTGGTTAGAAAAAAGTAAGGTAAAAAATAAAATTTTAAACACTAGCGCATTCTATAACTGACTCACAGAACTATGTTTTTTTAGTAAAAAATGGTGACAGCTGGCCCACAAAGATGGTATGACTAATTCAGTATACAATAGGCAACGGTTGAACAATGCTTTTTGGAACAAAGTAAGTTTTGCGTCATACTGCAGCAAAAACAGACAGTTTCAATACATGCGTTGTGGTTATACATGGTGTTTCAGAATTCGTACAAAATTTTTCAGAATTCGTCCAGAATTCGTTGTTTACAAACTAATCAGCTGTTTTTATTGTTGTCTGAAGATGTTATTGTTTATTCAATGCATTCAGTTCCTCTATCTTTTTACAATCACTTTTAAAGTGTTCACTCAGTGTAACAGGTTAGAGGAACTGACTTTATTGAGTAAATAAAACATTTTCAGGCAACAATAAAATCAGCTGATCAGTTTGTAAACAAGTATGTCGACTTTCACCACAGCTGATATAAAAGGTTTGGGTATTTGTTGTGAATTTTAAACACTGTAAAAAGATGTGCAATTTTTATGCCATCCTAACGATAGATGATTGATAAAAAAAACACTTTTGGGGTTATGTCATATTTTACTATTGTTTAAATAATCTAATAGTTTTGTTGGTTTTTAATACGAATTTGGGTGTGTGTGCTATTTTTAAAAGTTGTAGGAATATTCTTGTGATGTTGTGTATGAAAATTGTGTAAAATGTTATGTCTCCTTTAAATATCCACTGTATACTACACCGCATATGAGTGATACAACTGTATACTTCACAAACACAATTTACTGCTACCCGAGGGAAGGCTCAACACATCCTGTCTGTTTTATCAGTGGAATACAAATGTCTTAATATTGAATGTCAACTATAAACTTTCCTAGCAGTTTTGAGAAAAGTCCCGGAACGGTTTAATATATTTTTTTTACCAATAATAGATAAAGTAATGATACTTGGTATATCAATAATAGCCATAAATGTCTACTCTTTTAAACTACTATAACTTTTTTATCCAGGGGGACGGCCCACGAGGAGTCAGACAAAATTCTTAAATAGCAGCATAGGTCGAGTTTGGTATCTAATTAAAGGTCTTAGTTAGTAGAACATATTGCCACAAACCCAAGGACAACTGATTAAAAAATGACAGTTGTTCAAAGATTTATTGAATTTGCATCGCTATTATACGCTACATTTTCAAAGTGGCAACCGCGAGAATTAGCAAGAAAATCATTAAGGTATGCATAGGTCAATATGAACAACAAATTATAGGGCTTAAATAGTAGAATGTAATACCGAAAATTTGAGTTCAATAGAAAAACTGAATAAAAAATGGCAGCCACTCAGAGATCCAAAATGGCAGGTTTAGGAAATATTTCAAAGGCTTTGACTAAATTGTCCGTTTGAGTTCGGGTTTGCGGCAATGTGTTCTACTAAGACCTTTAACTAGATACCAAACTCGATCTATGCTGCTTTTTAAGAATTTTGTCTGACTCCTCGTGGGCCGTCCCCCCTAAGGGATAAAAAAGTTATAGTAGCTTAAAAGAGTAGATATTTATGGCTATTATTGATATACCAAGTCTCATTACGTGATCTATATTGGTAAACAATATATTAAACCGTTCCGGGACTTTTCTACCACACTGTATAGTTTTGTTCAATATCAGCTCATTTAAGATTTTTTTACTTTAGTCGACTCCAATATTTTCATTACCATAAGTATAAACGCCAACTCAAGAACTCTTAAAAGCTAATTAATATGCAGAAAGTTTGTAAAATTAACCGTAGAATTCCACACTGAAAGCTTTACTTAATTAAAGGTAACTCACGAGTTTACAATGAGCCACGCCTTCAGATAGTACGACGTGGTCCGCATAACAGGAATGTCTTGTGTTATTGTCTACACGCATGATATGGGCGTCTTTGTCTGGTTTAATTTGTAGGATTGGATCCTTGAAAAGATAGGACAGCTGTTGTGCTGTTAATCATGTGTTGTTTGCTCTAACACTGTCAGAAATAAATTGATTTGAAAAAAGAGTGTGGCATGAGGAAGTAAATGCATCAATTAGCTACTTGGCGTACTATAATCAGTGCAAGGAAGCTCACTTTGTCAGGTAACTGTAGGAAATAGCTATTTGTGTATCTAGAGCGCAAAGTACGCCATTGCCAATCGAGAACTATGGATGTTCGCACGAAGCTTTAGATGAGTGAGGCCATACATTTCGGGAGCGTCAATGACTGTTTGTGCTCGTAAACAATAGTTATTTGTGCAACTAGTGAGCAATGTGAGCAATTGACTCACTCGAGAGAAATACTTACTCACGAGCCGTAGGCTAGTGAGGAATGGTTTCTCGAGTGAGGCAATTGCACTTTGCACTCGAGCTGCACATTATGTTTTTCCTACAGTTACCATAAAACAAATAAATTTGTAAGAAACGTAACTTATTTTTACACAGAAGTGAATTTTTAATGTGATATTTAATGTGAAATGACAAATACAACAGTACAACAGCTGACTAGCTGATTTACAGCCAGTGTTGCCAACGTATTTCGCGCGCATACGACGTTGTCTGCATGTTACGCGCTCACTATTTCGTGCCTTCACGTTGCAAATCTGGAGTGAGACAAAGTAATTAGAGTAATTAGACTGATGAGTGAATTGGCCACTTTTTGTTTCTCAAATCAGTGAGAGAACATGTACATTTTTAGGCAACTGTAGGAAAAAGATTTTTCCGATTTTTTCTACCACCGTAATTAACTTATAATAACACACAGATCAACTTTTTGATGAATATAAAACGTCATTTAAGTTATGTTTGGGTTTTAAGGTTATGTTATTTGCTTACTGGTTGTTATAACGCATCAGATCCGCGTGTGGTTGGTGTAGAAACGACAACTGTGAAATCAGCTGATTAATGATGAGCTATTTTGCCTACTGTTTACAGGTGATGATGTGCAATTTGTACAATGTGATGATTTCCATGTCATGTAGTGATAGGAAAACATGTTTAGATGTTGACAGAACTCTTTATAAATTTTGAAGTGATAAATAATAGTTTCACCTCTATTGTTCCACATTTGCTATCTTTCCTGAGTCCAATGGCGTTTAAGGAATCACAATCAATGTTTAAATTTCGACGATGCTTGGTTAACAGAAAAGAACTAAATTTTGTTAATCAGAAAAAAACCTTACTACTGTCATTTTAGATAGTTTTAACTCGGTTGTGTGAGATGTTGTACGAACGCCAATCGTACACTTTTGGAAACTACAATATACGTTGTCATTTGAGTGTTAAAAGGTATTCTAATTAACTTTAAGGCAACATTTAGTATTCTTGGTGCATATTGAGCAAGATGATTCAAACTTTGTTAATCAGTGTCCGATTTCCTGTCCTGTCGGCCTTAGGTCTAACGTGGTATAACACAGTTTTGCTCGAGATAACCTTGTCATAGCAGCTCAATATGTCAGTTCATTGTCAATTAATTGTTAAGCTTGTAAATTGTTCAGTTTAAACTGTTAATACATTTGTAGAGAAAGATTTAAACAGTTTATGTAAAAGAACTGTCAAAAGTGAACCTTTAATTAATTTACAACTACTTAACGCAATACTCAAACAAAAATCTGCTCTTCATTAAGCTTCATACGTTCAATATACTAGTTATAACTTCCAGAAGTAACTTTATGGGGATCATTGATCATTGATGTCAGTTAGTAATTAACTATAAAAATCCACTTCAGAACTTTATGACGAATCTATGTCAAACCACTACGAATAATCATACACAATCTGATATAAAATAAACTGATAAACTAAATTCTTCCATTGAAGGTTTGTTAACAACCATGATAGGCCTATATTTTTTTACACTTTCCAGTGTAAATAATTATTATTTATGCAAAAAGTTTATAATTCAAATTTAACAGTGTTATAAGGTATTCTGAGATAATAATGCATGAAAAACTACAGTGTAACTTATAATATAAAGTTGTTAGAAAATAATTGAATATAAGTAGTGCAGTAAAACTTACAAACTCAAATCACTTACTAGTGCTCAAAGTTTCTCTTTCTCTGGATTTCACTAAAGCTAATTCCTAAATTATTTTCATTCAAATATTTTACGCAAACTTTGGTTGAATGCAGAACAAAAGCTTACAACGCTACGCTGCGGCAGTGTTCTCAACTATATCTGGGTGCTGATAATAGGCTATCTCAACTTTGATGTATCGTCATTAAATGTTAGTCTCTGACAACTTTCTGTGCTGAAGTTAGAAGCTTTGTTAAGTGTTGTCAAATTATTGTAATTGTGTGTTAAAATGAGCTCAACACCTAGGGTTTCTAGAGAACTCATTATACAAGCAGGAAAAAAGGTGAAATGTAAAGTTTACCAGGATAAAATCTTTCTATTTGAACCCGAAGTAATTGAGGAAAAGTTCGATCTGGAGGTATTGTTGAATTGAGGACTGGGGGGGGGGTGTTAATTTAAGTTCGTCAAAGTAATTGTCCAATCAAGTTTTACTTAAAATAGGTTTATATTAAACCTTTGTCAACAACAGTTGCAAATTGCATACAAGTATTATGGGTCTTTGTGGAGACTTTTACCGAGCTTTTTACTCATGAAGGTTATTATTTGTAAGAATTTATTTATTTATACGTAAATAACCAACGGCAGAACCATTTTATAAAGATTTAATAAAACAGTTATACTGACTAACCAAATTAAGGTTAACAGCATTGTTGTTTTACTAATACCTTTGACTATCAATACAACCTTCAGTATCCAATAGTCAATGCTAATAACATGACTAACCTACACAAGTAGTCTTCTCATCTCATTTAAATTTTGAAGCTCGTTTTTTGTTTTTAGTTCATGTACGGGTACACTGAGCGCTATTGTCGACGAACTTTTGTTTATATTATTTTAAGGTTAATTTCATGATTTGAGCTTTACTGTTTGGTTATATGACTAGGGGACGAGTTATTGATGTAACACAGAATGCCCATAATATTCCAAATTTAAACTTAATTAGTCTTCTATTCACTAGAACTATTTCCTGTGTAAGTCTGGAAATAAGATCTTTCCGAAAACCCTAAATAGATTGATTATTTGTTAAATTAAACTAAATATAATTCTAAGACGTTTTGCAAAAAAATTCTGAAGAAACTGAAAACTAAGTAGAATAATATAAAGAAATGGTAAAACAATTTAGTTTAAAACATTAAACATTTCACAACAAAAATCAATTTTATCTAACAGATTACATTTAACATAACGTTACAGTCAAACTTGAGCCACAGTTTTGAAACTAACACAACATTGTTACATCGGCGTTCTATAACTCACTTCCAGTTGGATTCATAGAAGCTTAATCAATTCAGCATTATTCTCCCTTGACGATTACACGTGCTGTCAACTTATAAAATGATCAGTTATATCCATTATCTAAACAGGTTGAGGGATCAATAGTTGGGGTCTAGAGTGTGGTGTGGATAGGGAGATGAGGACGAAAGTTTGGGTAAAAGCGAAAAAAGAATAAAGATGAAGGTAGTAGAGAAGGGGTGTAAAGAAATTGGCAAAAGGGGCTGATTGATGCAGGATGCGGAAGGTTCGTTACTTACTTTGGAAAATCTGGAGGGATAAAAGTAAAACACGAAAATTACTTTAAGAATTGAGTCCAGTGATATATTCACTGCATTACACAAAGTATGATTTGTGATATGATTTGTTATGATTTATGTTTTGTTATGATATTTGTTTTATGATTTATGATTTCTATGATTTATTGACATTGTTCTAAATTTCATTTAGGTGTTGAATATTTTTTGTAAAATGACAAATAGAGATAATTCTTATCCTTGTGTCAATAATTACCGGTGGCGTCGTCCTGTAATCCAGCTTCTAGGAAGCAATTCACCTCCAATAGTAGACCAATTCGTATATAACAAGGAAAAAATGTGGTTCGGATTCCACTATAAACTGTAAGACCCTTAGTTGCCATTAGCTGTATGGGCTATTAATTAACAGCTGTGTCTAAGGAATGTCGGCCTTAGTCACTAACAAGACTACAAGATCGCGCCACTCATCCTTCACTCATCTCCATTCATACTTGGCTTAAAATACCTACTATGTATGGTCGCCATTTCATTTAACAGTATTAACAGTATCAACAGTACCTGATCCAAGAGAAAGCACAATAATTTAGTTTGTCTTGAAGAAGTACACAAATGCTCTTATAAACACGGTTTTCCTTTTACTACACAAGTTTATGACTATGTCGATGTTTCATATACATGCTAGGTTAGGTTGCATGGAAAATAATGTATATGTAATACAATTGGAGGTTACAAGAACGAAATCCTCAAAGTTAATTTTAATGACCGCTTTGCGTTGACATGGCAACGCTTATTAGGAATAAATCCGTGATTTTGATTGTTGAAATAATTCTGACAAAATGTTTACGAGCTCATTAAAACTCCTTTGAATTTATCGTCTTAGCCATCACTGAGTGTTTTTTTCGCTGGAATAATAATGACTCAAATTAAAAAGTATTATGGTAACATGCCAATGTGTATAAATACATTTTAAACATTAGTTCTCAAGATCGCCCAACCAACTGTTATTAACAAGATCTAAAACCAAGGTTAGAGAATATACCTTCGACCCAGAAGTCCCTAATTCAAATCCTGGCATTCACCAATGCCTCTTGTCTATAACGGAATACAGTTGCCTGATGGTTCGGAATCCACCTAAAGTTGTGGATTACCTACCTAGAATACAAAAGAATTACGGGTCTCATAGATGAGAACGACTTCCTTTTTTGTGAAGAACTACTCTAGAACCCGTCCAGTTTTTACATTTTTAAGATTGAATGAAGACGTTTATTTTTTTAGAAGTCATTCAAATGGAATTTCGCTCATCCAATGAAAACACGATGGAGACAGGAAATATAAGTCTTCCAAATATACTCTTTGATGTATCAAACCTTTGGGTACGCAGCGAAACATCCTTTTCACCACATTCGTTTGGCTCGTTCTTGGAACAATCCTATAAGGTTTTACTCTAAATATTCTGTCACATTCCTAAAAAATGAGTTTTGAGGCGCTCATAGTAAAACAATAAACAATATGAGTATATTTTACCAAGGGAAGGATAACCGTTGCTCGTACTTGGACTGTGGTACTTACTCAAGCTAATCGGTAGTTAGTTTAAATGATACGTTGGAATGAACCTAAACGTGAAATATCCCGTAGGAAATGATTTTAACATGAACATACTCAACACTTTGATATTTTGTCTTACAGCAAAAAACAACAAACAAACGAAAAAAACAGCCAAATTTGCAATTGCACTAACCTATATTCAAATACTTTCAACATTTTCCAAGGTGAAAAACAACGTGATATGCAGTAAATACAGGGAGTTTTCAAAGCAACTAAAGTTAAATATACCAAGAGATACACTGTTTACGGACCAAGGAAGTTCATAAGTTAGTAGCACTGTATCCTTTACTGCACCACCGATCAGATTGGAATCACATCTCAAAATATAATTTAAAACATTTCTTGCCATAACACAAATGAATTACTTTTGTAGCCTACTAAAATATACTCTTTGAGAAAAAAAAAATACCCCTGCTGCAGCAAACCTGCAGACTAAGCGAATTTCCATTTGCCTGATTGGATTTACACTAAAATGTCTCCTTTAAAATATCCCATTTATTCCCTATTTAACATTTAACGGGTACTTAGGTTTGCTGCAACAGGGAGGGTAAAAAGGTTTTGTTTTTGTAAAATGTTAATAGTTTAGTATGAAATGAATGCAATTTCCAAATTTGATCAAAATATGTTCATAAACAAGCAAACAGTTTTATTATTCGCCACAAGAATAACATGGTAATTTTAAATTTACATTTTTTTTGGAATTTTTCTTTGTAACCATTAGACGCATAAATTATTTGTTTTTTAAGCTCTACAAAATGGTTTGGAAAGAAAATGCTAAAACTTAAGTTTTTAGGGTAAAAAATGAGAAAAAAAAACAATTTTTCCTACAGTCACCCGACAAAGTTGGCTTCCCTGTACTGTTTATAGTACAGAAAGCTGCTAATTGCTGCATATTTATACTTTGCCGTACGGTTTATACTTTGCCGCACGGTTTATACTTTGCCGCACATCAGGATTCCAACCAAACAACACAAAACAGCGTGGTTTTATTATGCACGTAATCCGTGTACGCTTGGAAATAGGTTGGCAACACTTAAAGATAATAATACTATGAACAGCTGATTGACTATTATAACTACGATTTAACCTGTCATTTCGTGTTTATAGTTTTGGTATTTCTGAACTTTCTGGACTTTTCTTTTAAACGTTTTTAAAACATTCCTACGGTCTTAATAAACAAGAAAATACCTTTAAAGCATTTCTTTTAGGCGCGGAAACCACTTCAAATTACACAAACATACGGAACTATATTCTCAAAAGACGGAGCACATTTCTTGCCGAGGAAAAATAGCGGAGTGATACGGACCACGGGTACTACTTTCTCCAGGGCACCATTTGTGTAATTGTGTTGCTAGCTGAACCTAAAAACGTGTTGTATAGTGTTTGAAAGACTAATTATTTATGTTTTATAGTGACTGTAGGAAAAATATAATGTGTAACACGAGTGAAAAAGGCCTTTGCTGCACTCGAGATCATTCCGCACTCGCCTGCGGCTCGTGCGTAAACATTGCTCTCGTGTGCAGCAAAGTGCCACTTTCACCACTAGTTACACAAATAACTATTTACCCCATAAGTCCACCCAATAAACCCCTGTTCCCATAGTCCGATCATGCTGGTTCGCGAACTCGTTTAAATAAACGTAGGTTTACACGTTTCTACCAAATTTCATCAAAATCGAATCAATTTTGAGTAGTGGCAATATAGGAAAGATACCTCACTTTAGGCACGTTTTCCCCATAAGAATAACATGGGGATCATTTTTTAGCCACTTTTTCAAAAATCCTGATCTTTGCCTGTACACCCCTATATAAATGTTCAATATCATTGTATAACTCCATTACTATTTCAAATCCACATCCATTCACATGTATATTCTCAAAATCGAGCGAGGTTTGTACGCGAACTCGGGCGCGCTCCCGGCTCATGGCGCGCTCCTGACCCATGGTCAGGCTTCTTGCTCCCGACTCATGGTCGGGCTCCTGCTTCTTGCCTCTAGTGTTGGGGCTATGAAATGGTATCTTTTGTGGAAATCTATGAATTCTGGCTACTTGGGAACCCAAGCCATTTGACATACAATAAATCACCCTTTTTCCTAATTACCTTTTCTATCAAATACATGTCTTTATACTTGGTCTTTAACAACTCCTCTGTGTAGAATCCTCCTCTGATTATATTGCCATTTTCATCTTTCAAGATATAAGTCACAGGCTTTGTATTCTTAACTTCTTTGCTATTGTAAATAGCTCCCCTGTACAATTCGGGGTATATCCTTTACTAAAAACATGTTTATACTTGGAAATCCTTACGCTATCACCTACCTTATATCTTGGCTTTTTAACTTGCACTACTTTAGAAGTCAACCTCTCATGCACATATTTACTGTTCTTAATACTCACTTGGTTAGGCTTCATGCCTATAGATCTATGCACTTTATTATTATATTTTCGAATTAACTTTGGAAGCAAATCCAACCATTTATAACTTCCCTGAGCACTAAATTCCCTATATAACCAATTCTTTAAAGTTCTCTGAAACCTCTCCACAATTGCAGCCTTAGTTGTAGAAAAAGTGTGATAGTGATTAATATTTAGTTTGCTAAAATATTGATTAAAAAATTCTTTCCATCGTCAGATTCAATGTTTTTAACCCCCTTTGGTAGAATGGTTTTAATGGCTTCTGTAACCACCAACCCTGTCTTATTCTTTATTGGAGCAGCATAAGCTTTTTTAGAAAATGTATCTATTAAAGTTAAAATATATTCATTGCCAGATTTTTTACCATTTTGCTATATCTCAAATAGTTTTCGAGATATAAGTATTTTAAAACAATATTATGGACTTAAAAATGTCAAAATGTGCAAAAATGTCAAAAAGTCTGGACTTTTAAAATTTTCGTGATAACTGTTATTTGTACCCATATAAAATAATGTTAAAATTGTTTTTGAATTTGGGATTTTTTATGTTGTAATATTGTTTGTATTCCAAAGTTGACACCTACTATGTGGGCCAGAATTTCAACCGTTTTGCCATATCTCAAGCCGTTTTTGAGATATAAGCATTTTTAAACAATATTATGGGCTTAAACAATTTTAGGTGAGTAAACATGTCAAAAACTATGAATAAGAAAGTTCTATCTTTGATGATGACGAGAGGCTTATTCTGGAAGATGACATTAATACTCTTGCTCTTAGTAATTATAAATTGATCAAACATAAATCTATAATTGCAATTATTATTCAGCCTTTCAGTAGTGGCAATATGATGGTATGACCCCACTTTAGGCGTTTTTCCCATAAGAATAACATGGTGATCATTTTTTGGCCACCAATTCCAAAAATCCTGATCTTTTGCCCACATATCTCTATATAATTGTCAAACCTTATTTCTTACTTATTCCCCATAAATATATTCGATATCAAGCTAAAAAAGCTATTTCTTACATTTATTGACCCTTACAGGTGTAAATGTAAAGTAGTGGCGAACTAGCAAAGAGACCCTACTTTAAGCACGTTGTCTATTATGAAAAAGCCATATTTAGTTTTATCCAAATTTTAGAGGAAGAGATCGCTAAATTGGTTAAATGAAACGTCATTACCAACATGATTGTGATACACATGTTTTAAAACTTAAATCGTCTTGTTTGGATAATATTAGGAAATTTACATTATCACATAAATGTTTGTGTACTTTGCTGCAAGATTTACACAAGTAAAAACAGTCAATATTTTTATGTCGACCTTTTGACAAAAATGGTGTAATATTTGGACTATTCATATCATCAAATAAGTAAGAAATAAGGTTTGACAATTATATAGAGATACTAGCTGACCCGGCGAACTTCGTATCGCCTAAGTTATAGGTTTCCCCTAAGACAGACCGATGGAAAACCCGGCAGACGTTGTCTGTTGTCTTGCCTTTGACTATTTTTAATTTAAGTACCGTTACGTTTAATTTTCAAGATGATCTCGTTCGCATCGCTCAACCACGTCCTGGTTGAAGTTCGTTCGCTACGCTCACTCACCTTTAGGTTGGAGCTCGTTCGCTGCGCTCACTTGCCTTCAGGTTAGATGTTCGCATCGCTCAATCACGTCCTGGTTGAAGTTCGTTCGCTACGCTCACTCACCTTTGGGTTGGAGCTCGTTCGCTACGCTCACTCACCTTTAGGTTGGAGCTCGTTCGCTGCGCTCACTTGCCTTCAGGTTAGCTCGTTCGCTACGCTAACTCGCTTCCAGGTTGAAGTTCGTTCGCTACGCTCACTCACCTTTTGGTTGCAAATTAGCTGTTGTCATAAATGTAAAAGAAATAATAGTGCTGCACCCTGTTGGTAATCCTTGTAACTTTAATGCTATTGAACATCATAGAACAGAACCAACTTGTTTAATTGAAACAGCTGTTAAGATTCATTAATTCCATTTCTCATAAGGTTAACATGGAAACTCCAGAGCCACTGGGGCGGAGCCCTTTTAAGAATTTCGAAACGGGAAATAGTTTACTTCCTATTCGCATACCTACAGAATTTACACACCAAATTTCATAACGATCGGTGAAGTCGTTCCGGAGGAGTTTGCAGACAAACACTGTGACACGAGAATTTTATATATTAGAAGATGGGCAAAAGATCAGGATTTTTGGAATTGGTGGCCAAAAAATGATCACCATGTTATTCTTATGGGAAAAACGCCTAAAGTGGGGTCATACCATCATATTGCCACTACTGAAAGGCTGAATAATAATTGCAATTATAGATTTATGTTTGATCAATTTATAATTACTAAGAGCAAGAGTATTAATGTCATCTTCCAGAATAAGCCTCTCGTCATCATCAAAAGATAGAACTTTCTTATTCATAGTTTTTGACATGTTTACTCACCTAAAATTGTTTAAGCCCATAATATTGTTTAAAAATGCTTATATCTCAAAAACGGCTTGAGATATGGCAAAACGGTTGAAATTCTGGCCCACATAGTAGGTGTCAACTTTGGAATACAAACAATATTACAACATAAAAAAATCTAAAATTCAAAAACAATTTTAACATTATTTTATATGGGTACAAATAACAGTTATCACGAAAATTTTAAAAGTCCAGACTTTTTGACATTTTTGCACATTTTGACATTTTTAAGTCCATAATATTGTTTTAAAATACTTATATCTCGAAAACTATTTGAGATATAGCAAAATGGTAAAAAATCTGGCAATGAATATATTTTAACTTTAATAGATACATTTTCTAAAAAAGCTTATGCTGCTCCAATAAAGAATAAGACAGGGTTGGTGGTTACAGAAGCCATTAAAACCATTCTACCAAAGGGGGTTAAAAACATTGAATCTGACGATGGAAAAGAATTTTTTAATCAATATTTTAGCAAACTAAATATTAATCACTATCACACTTTTTCTACAACTAAGGCTGCAATTGTGGAGAGGTTTCAGAGAACTTTAAAGAATTGGTTATATAGGGAATTTAGTGCTCAGGGAAGTTATAAATGATTGGATTTGCTTCCAAAGTTAATTCGAAAATATAATAATAAAGTGCATAGATCTATAGGCATGAAGTCTAACCAAGTGAGTATTAAGAACAGTAAATATGTGCATGAGAGGTTGACTTCTAAAGTAGTGCAAGTTAAAAAGCCAAGATATAAGGTAGGTGATAGCGTAAGGATTTCCAAGTATAAACATGTTTTTAGTAAAGGATATACCCCGAATTGGACAGGGGAGCTATTTACAATAGCAGAAGTTAAGAATACAAAGCCTGTGACTTATATCTTGAAAGATGAAAATGGCAATATAATCAGAGGAGGATTCTACACAGAAGAGTTGTTAAAGACCAAGTATAAAGACATGTATTTGATAGAAAAGGTAATTAGGAAAAAGGGTGATTTATTGTATGTCAAATGGCTTGGGTTCCCAAGTAGCCAGAATTCATAGATTTCCACAAAAGATACCATTTCATAGCCCCAACACTAGAGGCAAGAGCAGGAG
>NW_026542596.1:110151918-110183181 GCF_028750875.1 Macrosteles quadrilineatus
CTAATTAATATTTTTCAACATACTTCATTATATACATGGTGTCCCGGAACTCTCTACTAATATGTTAGGGCATTGCTCCTGGGTAAGAAACATACCTAAATATCATATTTAAATTGTCCGGAAGTCCTCAGTTACTCACACAGCCGCCATTTTGTTTTTCAGTTATTAATTTTTTCTAACGAATGGTTAAACATACGAAATGGAAACTTTGCACAAACATTTATGACAACTAGACAAAGCTACCAAAAAATTATGAAGATTTTTCAAATTCATAAAACAAAATGGCGGCCGTTCAATTTTTTTTAAATCAATGGTTTTCGAGTTATTTAAGAAACAAAATTTTAAACGGCCGCCATTTTGTTTTATGAATTTAAAAAATCTTCAAAATCTTTTGGTACCGTTGTCTAGTTGTCATAAATGTTTGTGCAAAGTTTCCATTTCGTATGTTTAACCATTCTTTAGAAAAAAAATTAATAACTAAAAAAACAAAATGGCGGCTGTGTGAGTAACTAAGGACTTCCGGACAGTTTAAATATGATATTTAGGTATGTTTCTTGCAATGCCCTAAAATATTGGTAGAGAGTTCCGGGACACCCTGTATATTTAATCCTTATAGCAAAAGAGAACTTTTTATCTTCAGTCTAGAATATGACGTTATCAGAGTTTTTATGCTTAATATTAATGTTGTGCAATTCCAAAAACTTTAAAAGACTAGATCAGCTACTTTTCCAAACATAGTTTTCCAATAGAAAACAAGCAAATTAAACACTATACAATATAAGCTAAAATTAATTGGATAACATATTTAAATTACATCAGCACACTCAAAGAACAAAGGGGGGTTAAATTAAGTCCACGTCAGAACAAACTTCGTAATGTAAAACATGATCAAATTCTTGCTGACTCAAATCAAATTGCCAAATGTATGTTACTATATAGGAACATCTAATATGGTCTTACAATTTATTAAGTTGCTTAGTTGAAGGTTATTTTGGCTAGATGCATATAGTTTTAGCTAATAAATCTTAGAAGTTCCGTTAAAAATATTCTCAGGTGGAGAACAAACTTCCCTTGGAGTTTTAAGTGAAATGTATAGATCCTATCTCGGTAAACTCTGAAGGTAGATTTTTAGAGAGATGTTACACATGTATGTAGGTTAGTTTTTCCCCTCATAGATTTTCACACGGTTACTACGATATTTCTGTGAAGTAGGAGTTTGTTTGGTGTCTAAAAATGTCTGAAAGATTACAAATGACATGCATAACTGAAACCTTAAAAATAAAAAAATTAAAGAGTATTCTTATCTTGTTCGGTCGTGTCAATGAAGTTTTCAAAACAGTTTTAAATAATCTAAGTGAATCATATGTGGTAAAACGTTACTGGTGTTTATTATTTAACTCATATGAAAGGTAAAATAGTACATTTCATATGTTTGAAAACACTTTAAATATGGTCGAGAACATGTAATGATTAACTTTCCCTCGGGTTGTGAACGTTACTTTTTAACACACTACAATAACTAATTATTTTTTAATTACAAACTGAAATTGAAATCAAACAAATGAACATTTCAAAACTAATAGCTTTTTTTAGGTTAGGCCTTCTATTTAAAGTTCAAATGTACATTGATTGTACAGTTTTGGTCGTTACAAATTAAAACAGTTGATAAAACAATAACAAATATTTGTTCGTTGATGTCCGAAAAAAGATAGAAATATAATTATGAATTTTCGCAGTTTCGCTGCTGAGTGAACCAATCATTAAATTAATAATTTAAAATTGTAGGCCTAATTTTATAATAATATATTTTAATAATAATAATTAAAATAATAATTTTATTTTTATTTTACTTACTTACTTTATTTACAATACTATACTTACAATGATTATTGTACTTACTTCAATATTTAATTCATAGACTCAACTAACAAAATATATACAGGGTGATTGATATAAGTGTGCCAGCTATTTTATTCGAAAGTTATAAGAGATATAACAAATGTTAAATTGTAACTGCCTTGGATTTTACATTTACATTTTGGAATGTACACCGCAAGTGTAGTACTGTGAGTTACCAAGTAACTATGTTGTTATGTCAAACGTAAACAAAAAAAAACAATGTAAACAAAGTATTGAAAACACATTTAAATTGTATCAGCTGATTCAGTACACTACATCGTCCCCCCTTCTTCTAAGAGTTAAGCCAGACGAAGTTGATCTGCGTGGCATCGTCTATTTAGTCCATTTGTATTTACTACATATGAGTAAGGACCATTCACTTTCACAATCGTTCCTTTCTTGAAACCAGCTCCAGATTTGTCTAGTACCCATACATTGTCGTCCTCTTTAAAAACTTTTTCTTTTGATCCAGGTTTTTGTAGCCGCTGTTGAACCAACTCTTCGTCGTTTTTCTGCTCAACGTCAGGAAACAACATGTCTAATTTGGAGCGTAATTCGCGACCAAACATCATAAATGCTGGAGTTTTTCCAGTAGATCTTCTCAGTGACGTTCTGTAAGCAAATAAAAAGCTGTTGAGTTTTTCTTGGAAAGTCCCAGCATTTTCTTTTGAAGCATTCATGCGTTCTTTGAATGTACGAACACATCGTTCCGCTAACCCATTGCTTTTTGGGTGATAGGGGGTGATTCGAGCATGTTTAATGTTTAGGCTCTTACAAAAGGTTTGAAACTCGTAGGATGTTAGCTGTGGTCCATTATCGCTTACAATTACCCTTGGATAGCCAAATCTTGAAAATAACTCTTCTAAAGCTTTGATCGTTGACTTTGTTGAAGTTGACGACATCGGGAATACTTCAAGCCATTTTGACCGAGCATCTACTACAATCAACCACATTTTCCCCATGAAGGGTCCGGCAAAATCGATGTGGATCCGTGACCAAACTTCTCCAGGAACAGGCCATGAGAATAACGGCATTTCAGGATCTTTGAATCTGTTTTCTTGACATCCATTGCAATGTCTAGTGTGTTCTTCCAAGTCCTTGTCCAGTTTAGGCCACCAGACTTGAAAACGTGCCTTCCCTTTCATAGCTACAATACCTGGATGTCCCTCATGTAGTATTTCCATCACTCTTGATCTAAGTTTCGCAGGTATGACCAATCTCCCAAACCAAAGTAGAAATCCATTCTCAAAGGAAAGTTCTTCACGTTTGCTGTAGTACGGTTGTAGGTTAGTGTCTTCATTATTTTCCAAAGGCCAACAACCCCTTTTTAAATAGTTTACTACTTTGAAAGTATTGGATCAGTTTTTGTCGCTTCTTGCAAACACTTTGTCGATATTGGTAGATCCTGTGAACGCAAATGGAAAAGGTGTGCTTTGTTACTGCCACCCTGGTCTTCCTCTGTAGATTTTATCGTATTTTGCAAGGGAAATCTTGATAATAGATCGGCTGTTTTGTTATCTTTGCCCTGTTGATAGTTGATCGAGTAGTCATAGGCACTCAGTGTTAATGCCCATCTAGCGATTCGATTTGAAACTACCTTCGGAATTGAATCATGTTCACCGAAGACTTTAACCAATGCTTTATGGTCCGTTCGAACTTCGAAATGTCTACCATAAAGGTACTGTTCAAAACGAGTTACTCCAAAAACCAAACCTAACGCCTCCTTTTCTATCACGCTGTATCGGCACTCAGCATGATCAAGGCGCCTTGACGCAAAAGCTAAAGGTTTTTCAGTCCCATCAGGATACTTTTGGAAAAGAGCAGCTCCAACACCAATATCACTGGCATCAGTTGCGAGGATGAGAGGTAGGGATTCGTCATAGTGAGCCAACGTGTCTGTTGTAGTAAGAAGATGCCTCAATTTTGCTGCTACCTGTTCATGGTTTTCGTTCCAATGCCATTTCACGCCTTTCTTTAGCAGTTTGTGTAATGGAACACACAAGAACTGTAAATGGGGAATAAATTTACTGTAGTAATTGATCGACCCAAGAAATGATCTTAACTCTTTCACATTTTTCGGTGATTGCATGTTTTTCACTGCTTCCAGATGTTCTGTCGTTGGATGTATACCAGCTCTATCAATTCTGTGACCCAAATAGTTAACGGAATCTTGAAACCATTTACATTTTGATGTCTGGACACGAATTCCAGATTCTTGAAAACGTCTTAACACTTCTTTGACACGTTCGATATGTTCCTCTCTCGTTGGGGCTGTGACTATGACGTCGTCAAGGAGACAAGCGACTCCATGTAAGCCTGCCAGTACTCGATCCATCTTGCACTGAAAAACCCCGGTGGCAATTTTGATTCCGAAGGGTAAGCATTTGTACTTGAAAAATCCTTTGTGAGTAGAAATAATCAGGTACTGTTGTGCGATGGTTCGACCTCCATCTGCAGATATGCATCTTTGAAATCTATGACGGAGAATTCCTGGCCACCTGTAAGTTTTGAGGTGATCTCTTCGAATGTAGGCATAGGATATTTATCGGGGAGCATATGTTTGTTTATAGTATTTTTGAAATCCGCGCATATGCGGATAGCTCCAGACGGTTTTACCACTATTACTATGGGCGAAGCCCAAATGATAGGTTCATTCCTGGCATCGACTGGTTCTAAAACTCCACTGTCTACTAATCGTTGAATTTCATTTTCCACAGGTTCCCGTAAAGCAAAAGGAACTGGCCGTGGTTTTGAAACTACAGGAGCTGCATTTGAAGCCATGTGAAAAGATACCTTGTGGTTTTTAATCGTACCTAAAGAGGGACTGAAAACTTCTGGAAAACCGTTAACAATGTCATTAACAATCTGTTCACTTACTTGTTCTGTTTGCTGTTTGGACAATGTACATATTTGAGCCCCAGGTGGCAGTGGTAAGTTAAAATCAAGAACCCAGTCTAGGCCGAACAAAGGTATATCGTTTTTCTTAACAACAATTACCGGTAACTTACGTTTGGAACCAAAAGCTTCAACTGAAACATACGTTTTACCCATAGTTTCAATTAGAACTCCTGTGTATGCATTAAGATTTTCTGTGGGAAATAGTTTAGGAGCTCCTAGATCTCGCCATATGTTTCTGCTAATGATACTGAACGCTGCACCTGGGTCATACAACATTGAAATTGTATGATTGTTTAACTTGACTGAAAGCATTACTTTCGACCCTTTATTAATCGCTTGGATTTGATCTGTATCAGAAAAAGATTTAACACTAGAGTTACAAGACGAGTTTTTTGCCTCTAACATGTTAAGTCGCTTACCTTTGATAATGACTGCATTACCCACTTTAAGACAAGTGCGTGCAAAATGATTCAGTCCTCCACAGGCGTTGCAAGTGGCATCGACAGCGGGACAGCTCGTTCCTTGTGTATGTTTCTTGTAACCACACCGAATGCAGTCAGTTCTCTTGTTAAGATGTAAGATGTTTTGTTTCGAAGTGTTTCCTTTTGTTTCTTGTTTCAACGGTATCGTTTCGAAAGCATTCTTCTTGTTTCTGTTGCTTATTCTGTTGACTGAACGTGTATTACGGAATTGTGACTGTTGATTGTCAACATTTTCCAATAAAGTAGCGGTGTTTGTGACTTGTTCAAATGTAGTATCTGTCGTAGCATGTAAGCGCAAAAGTTCAAGTTGCCAGCGATCATTGTTGATGCCCAGAACAAACTGATCTCTCAGCCGTTCGTCTAAGTTGTCACTAAAGTCACAGAGACCTGCAATTTCGCGCAAAGCAAATTCGAAATGACTAACAGATTCACCTTCTTGTCTGAAACGGCGACTAAAGATAACCCGCTGTGATAGTGGTGCGGATTTTTGTGTGTAGTATTTCTTAAGTATATCAATAACTCCTGTAAAGTGAAGATTACTGACGGGATCAGGTCGTGCGTGGTCAAATACTAGCTTGAAGGGTTGAGGTCCAAGGTTCCCTAGCAACAAGTCTCGTTTTGTATCCTCATTCTTGATTCCTCTGTTTCGTAATGCAATCTTGAAACGTTCGAGCCAGTAAGTCCATTCTTCAGAATGACCATCAAAAGCATCTATACGTAAATCGTCGGTCCGTTTAGTCGACTGCGCCATTTGTAGTACTGTGAGTTAATTATGTAAAGTAATAAGACATTTTCGTAAGAAAAGTTATATGAAACACCAAGTAACTATGTTGTTATGTCAAACGTAAACAAAAAAAACAATGTAAACAAAGTATTGAAAACACATTTAAATTGTATCAGCTGATTCAGTACACTACAGCAAGTAATTTTCTTTAGTTTTAACATGCTGTAAAACCCTAAACGCTCCTAAACGAGTAGCTTCAGAGAAAAAAGTGCTAAGAATAAAAACGTTTTTAAATTGCATTTACTTTCTAAAACAATCCCAAAATATAGGGTCTTCCATAAAAAAATTAAAGTTGCCGGCCATTTTGGAAAAATGGTGGCTAACATTATTTTTTTAACTTGACCAAATTTTTTTAAATAAAAAATCCAAGGCAGTTACAATTTATAATTTTTTTTATTTTTCTAATAACTTTCGAATAAAATAGCTGGCACACTTATATCAATCACCCTGTATAATTTAAGTTTTCCACAATATTAAATTTGCTTTACAACAAGCTTTGTGCAGTAAAGAAATGTGTAAACTAATGAGCTAACAAGACCATTTAAAACTAAATATGAACAAAAGTAACATTCTTACTTTTTCCTTGAAAAATACATAATACATTCATTCTTAAAAATCAACCTAGGTATATTTATAGCTTGGGGTGTAGAGTCTTTGAGGTTTTAGGCCAGCAAAGGACTTGTGGAATAGTTTCACAGAGTTATACGTTCATTTAATGGAAGGTTTGGTGATTGAAAAGTGGCAAACATACAGACAAGAGTTTCATTTTATGTAGGGGGGGAGTGAGGGAGGGGGAGAGAGAGGTTATTGAGGTCTTTGGACACTCTTGGTTTCAACCGCACAAATACTGTACTCGATAAATTTTGAACATTTCACAGTCACGAGAAAATTATTCTAACATTAATATCTAAGCTAGGCACATAGTTTTACTTTATGTTTTGCTTTGTGGTAAAATTTACAAAGGGTTTGACGTGGTTTTATACATTTAATACTTTACTTCTATATAAAGACTCAGCTTGATATTTAGAAAAGTAAACATCGGGCCATGTTGTATTTAATAATAATTAAATAAATATCGAGAATTCTTTAATTGGTGTTGTCACTGAACAATACATATTAAAATCTCAGTTTAAAAATTGCATAATTGGTTGGTTATAGCTACGAATGATTTTTTCTATACATCTAAAAAATGTTCATACCAATAAACTGATCGCATTGACATGAATATATTTATGTCTTTATATTATTATGACAACTTAAAGATCATGATAAGTGAAATAAAACGACTTCAGGCACAACTCTGTCCCTAAATTTTGGGGACCTGAAATGTATAATGTGAATGATTTAACATGAAACAAAATTTAATTTTTTATATGTTATGTTTTTATGCCATTGGTATTTTTTGTGAGCCACCAGTCTTTGCTGGTATTATTGGCATGAAACGTCCAAGTTTTGTAAATAGGATCCACCAATTGGCAGCCCAATGATAGCAGCTATTTGTATCTATAATTCACTCCTTATGGATCGAATCCACGATCTCCGGTTTCAAAGAATAAAGCTACCCATACAATTGGAAAAAAAATATTAATGATCGTGAAAAAGTAATTATATTCAGAATGTAAAAGTGTTATAAATATTTGTCAGAGGCAGTGAAAGAATATTAAATCATCGGATACATTTTTAAAACAACGATACACAGTCATCCTTAAGGCAAAGATATGGCAAGAAACAAGAAAATAAAGTAACTTAATTGCTCCAGGATTATTCCAAACGTTCCAGGAAACCATTATTATTTCACAGTCTTGGTTTTTGTTGAGCATATTAAATGCAACAATATCAAATTCCTCAAAAGTGTTTACTTCTCGGATGAGCAATTCCTCTTTCTTCCTACTAAGGTAACAAATATAATATAGACTGGTAAATAGCAAGGAGATGACAATGAAGTAGTGTATGCGTAACTTATGTACCATTAAACATTTTTTTCACCACACTATAATGTTTTTGGCTGTATTACATACGTTAATTGGTGGCTAAAAGTTACGTTTTGCTGGCCATGCCAGCTGTCATCGTAATTTGGGGACCGAGCAGGATTTTACAGCCCGGAGCCGCAAAATCAGCTGTCCGCTTACTTACTTAAAACATGAATGCATTTTAAATACATAATCAATAGTATATTTCGTACTTAAACGATCGAGAGCTGCAAAACCATTTCGGTCCGTGGTACGAACGCTATTTTTCACCACACTATACCCTATTACCACTATTCACCACTATAATAATGCACACTGATCGTCAACACAACTACAACTTTAGAAATAATTTGAGGAATCAGCAAAAATATAAAGAAATAGTTGCTAGGCAACGGTGACAATAACACAATTCTATATTGCAATGGTATGGATTTTGATTGTGTATTTAAAACGCATTCATGTTCTAAGTAAGTAAGCGGACAGCTGATTTTGCGGCCCCGGCCTGTAAAAACCTGCTCGGTCCCCAAATTGGCGACAGCTGGCATGGCCAGCAAAACGTAACTTTCAGCCACCAATTAACGTATGTAATACAGCCAAAAACATCATAGTGTGGTGAAAAATCCATAGCATTGCAATAGAATTGTGTTATTGTCACCGTTTCCTAGCAACTATTTATTTTTATTTTTGCTGATTCCTCAAATTATTTCTTCACATAACCTGAAAGTTGTAGTTGTGTTGACTATCACTGTGCATTATTATAGTGGTGAATAGTGGTAATAATATTTATAGTAATAATATTTATAGTGTGGTGAAAAATAGCGTTCGTACCACGGACCGAAATGGTTTTGCAGCTCTCGATCGATTTAAGTTCTCGACTTCGTCTCGAACTTAAAAACTATCTCGAGCCGGCAAAACCTCAAAAAACCGGAGTGATACATTGCATTATATTTTTCCTACAGTTCCCATAAAACAACTAAATTGGTAAAGAAACGTAACATATTTTTCACCACACTATGATGTTTTTGGCTGTATTACATACGTTTATTGGTGGCTAAAAGTTATGTTTTGCTGGCCATGCCAGCTGTCATCGTCATTTGGGGACCGAGCAGGTTTTTACAGGCCGGGACCGCAAAATCAGATGTCCGCTTACTTACTTAAAACATGAATGCATTTTAAATACACAATCAAAATCCATAGCATTGCAATAGAATTGTGATATTGTCACCGTTGCCTAGCAACTATTTATTTTTATTTTTGATGATTCCCCTAATTATTTCTTCACATAACCTTAAAGTTGTAGTTGACTATCAGTGTGCATTATTATAGTGGTGAATAGTGGTAATAGGGTATAGTGTGGTGAAAAATAGCGTTCGTACCACGGACCAAAATGGTTTTGCAGCTCTCGATCGATTTAAGTTCTCGACTTCGTCTCGAACTTAAAAACTATCTCGAGCCGGCAAAACCTCATTTTCGGCCCTAGGTACGAAATATACTATTACATCTACAAAGTTGCAAACTAAAGTGAGTAAAGTAAATAATAAATATGTTACTTTTAATAAAAAAAACGTGTCCTATAGTAATAATGGTAATATAAAACGGTTAAAATTAATTTGTATTGATACTATTAGCTTGTGGTCCACTGTTGTTTGCAATTTTCTTTATACATCCATCAATCCAATTTGCTACATCTATTACATTGGTTGCTTTGATTTAAAGCAAACATATAAAAACCAAGAATTATTTTTTCAACAAAAATTAACAATCATGAAAGTATTTGTATTTATAGTCACACAAAGAAAAGAGTTTAGCCTTTGAAAATATAATTCCTTTCGTTTTCTACTTTGCCCAAAGTCTACAAGTTCTATACCACTACATCATTATCTAACCCGAGTTCCAAGTATAGAAGTCCAACGCTCTAAGACTAACCGTGTCCTAATGTCAAATAAACCAGAAATATAGAATGGAGATAGGAACAACCCAAGACCCAAGGACGTTTCACTGCCAATGTCAAGGTCTGCTGGTGCCAACGAGTGAAAGTGACGGTCGTCGAACTCACATTTACATCTCCCTACAGTATACCAGCCCACATTAAATACCGATTTCGTAAGTGTAAGTGTAAGAAAAACAAGGAAACAACATAAATGGTGATACTTTTGTCGTAACATTAAATACCCCCACTGCAGCAAAGCTGTAAGCTAAGAAAATTTCTATTTGGTAAATGGATTTTCACAAAAATATTTCAGAACTAATTTCGGATTTATTCCCTTTTTAAATAACATTAGGTTTAATTGAGTAGGCTATGTTTACTGCTACTGTGGGGAGGGGGTTATTGAGTTTCTATTAGATTGCAACAGATTCGTATGAAATGAACCAATTTACCAAATGTTATCAATATTTATCTGTTTACAAGCAAAGTGCTAGGATTTTACTTATCCTCTATAAGAACAAAATGGGAATTTTAAATTTAAAATTTTATTAACTTTTCCCTGTAACGATAAAGCGTGAACAATGTTTCAATTCACTTAATTTGTTTTTAAGCTCTACTAAAAGGTTTATGAAGAAATGCTAAGTTTCATATTTTGAGGGTCAAAAACGGTAAAAACCAATTTTACCCCCAATAATACCCTGTTTCCATAATATAATCATGCTGGTTCGTGAAATTGTTCAAATGAACGTAAACACTTTTGTACCAAATTTTATCAAAACCAAAAAGTAAACCAGTCTCGGGTCTAGGTCTTACCACCATAAGTACTACTATATAATAGCTTATTCCCTATGTAACATTTAAAATTATTTAAACATTCTCCTCAGTGCAAGTTTCAGGAATCTATACGCGAGACCGGAACGAAGTATTCATAATACTTCCTACTTCCTGTATCCGAACCAAACCATAATTCGGAAGGAAACCTTCGAGACTTGTCCATAAACTTAATGATTTAACTATGTTGCAATGCTACAACTATAACAGGCTGTCTTTTCTTTAATAATACTCGTTTTATTTTTATCAACAACTTCTTTTACAATACTAAAGCTCCAGAAAGAAAATAATTATTCTATGAGATTAGCTGTACAGTGGGCATATTAGGTAGTACACAATCGTTAAAAGCTGTTGTTACTGTAATTTAATGACTATTTTATGTTTTGGTTTTTGAAAAAATAACCCGTGTTAAAAATACTATTACATACTTATACTATTACACTACGTAGTAATAATATGAAGAGGTAGTTATTTATGTTAAGATTATCCAATTTACTGAGAGATAATACTTGTTCTTGATTAATTTGTTTAGGTGAATACTCAATTAGCATTTAAGATTTTATCAAACAGTTTGTTGAAACCACAAATTAGAAATTTACGAAGGTAAAATCTTGAAGAGGTGATTTACGCGGAAGAAAAAGGATTTCCTCCCCAAATAGTAGAAAAAGAGACATGAATAACGCAATTGGATACCATGTCTTATTGCATTGGCCACACTGTAATGCCAATCAGCCAATCTGAGATAATACAGGTCTGCTGCCAATGACAGGCTGTCTGTTATCTATAATCTGATATCCGAACGTCATTGATACTAACCATAGGTTATACACCTCATGATATACACTATACAGGATACACTGTCCTACATTGGAGCGACTATCATTGATTTGTGGGCCTTGACTTTGCCTGGATGTAAAATTAGGCCAAGCTTTACAAGCGTACTTCCCTTCAAATGCGCAATGTTTTCATCTTCAGACTTTAGATCAGATACAAGAGACTGTGATTGGACAAGTAGACGTTTTATCCTATTGACAGATTTCAAGTATGTTTTGAGTTGTGTTTTATGAGTTTCTTTTACATTTGCATGCACATGTAAATTTAGGGAAAATTTAACAGCCTTTTCTTTATTTTGTTTAACAGCTACGAAACCACGACTATAAAAAGGTTTTTCTGTTTGATTTAAAATGATTTTGTATTCCTAATAAAACTGGCCTTAGATTTGTCTTCGGCTTATCATTAACAAACTAACCTACGTAAAAATACTCCTAATCGAGTTACTATAATAATGAATCAGCTGAAGACAGTGTTAGTTCCATCTAGTTCATGTAGTGGAAGTTTGCTGTCAGCTATTTGTTTCTGGTACTTTTCAATTAATAAACACATGTCCTATGGTTAAACAACTTTTTTAATAAAACTGTAAAAGCAGGAAAAATATTTAGTCTACATTAGTGCATTCAAATATTTTCAATATGGATCGCACATATGGATTTGGATTTCAGAATAGGATTATATTATGTTTGCCTAATTTTTTTTAAGTCAATGCCCATCAAAAGGTGATCAATAAGGATTTTAAAGTTTGGTCCGTAGTTTTGTGACAATAATGTAAACATTTATAAAAATATATGTGACTAGTGGTTCACTTGTTGCTTTTTGTTCAACGTTTTGCATTCACATAACTAACCCTAGGTGTAATTTTCACTCCCACATTTTGGGACATATCTAATATTCTGTCATCCAAGCAAAATATTACCTGTTTTAAAAATAACATAAATATTTAAGTGATATCACTCAGCAAGCTCTTACTATAAACACATTAGCTATCAAAGCATATCTCGCCGACGTTTGACTCTTGTTTTCTTAATGCTACTCGATTTATTTTTTGTATATCCATTTGATATACTGGGTTTTGTTTTCTAATGATCTGATATTTGTTTAGTATATTTCTCAATTAAAATAGTAATATGAGCCTTAAAATATGTACAGATTATAGTTAGAAGGTAGGATGTTATCGTCATTATACGAACAAGACAAACATGAAATCGTTAGTTGGACAAGTATTATCTTTTACACCATTAATTTGACTTGTAAATCTTGAAAATTGTTCTTGTAATTCCATGTAAGTTACATAACACCATAAGTTTCATCATGTTCAAGATTGTTTATAGACTTCACAAAGAAAAACCTGTACCTGAAAATAGTATATGGGATACCCATCATGGAATGGGCAACCTAAATGTTATTTTGTACCTATTTAAATTACATAAACAAAATCGTTTTGTTTATTTTTGGAAAGTATATACTATACACCATAAAAATGCCGTATGGACCGTATTGATTACAACTTTTTACAGTAGAACCTTGATAACAAGACTCTTATAGGGATTCAAAAATAAGACTTGTTATCAAGGTTGACTTCTTATCGAGGTTTTCAATAACATGTGATTAGGGGTAAAATAATTTCAAGGGGATTTGAAAATTACCCTTGTTATCAAGGTTCCACTGTAATAGCAAAAAAAGGATATAAAATACTCAAAGGATAATTATTATTTTATTATAATTATTATTTATTGTCAAAATAATTGAGTTGACCGCAATGTAAATTGAATCAGGTTAATTATTTCAATCTATACATTACTACGTCTTTTATATTAGACATATAATTTCCCAGCGTGTAATGAAAATTATATAACTTACTTAACCTAACCCAGCCTGATTTGCATTCACAGGAGCAGGAGACATCCACCAATCTACTGAAGATGATTAGATTTCAAACAAGTTAGTGCAACGTCAAAAGCACGCTTAGCGATGTCTGATTGAATATTTAGTGGGATAAATATAATTATATTACAAGGAAACTAAGTTGTTGTTGGTTAAATGTTTAAACTGCAATTATGTTTTAATACAATTTAACTATTTGAATGTAATGTAGCACATGAGAAAGTGTGTGTATTATTAAGTGATTTATTCCTCCGATTTTTTCGCGTACAAAACCGGAGTTACCGGTAGAAAGTGTGCACTCTGTTAGACTTTAAACTTTTAAAACCAAGTATTTGTCCTACCGGTTCATCTTATTTATTGAAATTAACAATGTTTATATATTTATTTAACATTAATAAAATATTTATCTCTATATCACAAAGTATTATTAAAAACAAGCTACCCATGTAAACAAACTAAGCTGTTTGTATAAAGGAAGCCATTACCATACAGTTCTGAATCAAAACAAGTAAGTTTATAATTCAACATATTCCCTGGATTAAAACATCCAAAAACACTTTATCTTAATGCACTTGTTTTGGCCTTTTCGTTTAATCTTCTAAACAAACGTGCAGGAGTTATACATTGCACATTATATTTTTCCTACAGTTCCCATAAAACAACTAAATTGGTAAAGAAACGTAACATATTTTTACACAGAAGTGAACTTTTAATTTGACATTTAATGTGATGACAAATACAACAGTACAACAGATGACCAGCTGATTTACAGCCAGTGCTGCCAACGTACTTCACGCGCATACGACCTTGTCTGCATGTTACGCGCTCACTATTTCGTGCCTTAACATTGCAAATCTGGAGTGAGACAATGTTAACATTGTCTCACTGATGAGGGAATTGGCCACTTTGCTTTCTCAAATCAGTGAGAGAACATATACATTGTTAGGTAACTGTAGGAAAATATGTTTACGTAAACAAAAACAATATAAAGCGTATCTGTTTAACCAAGGGTTTTTGGGAACATTTTCCTTCTTCATTTTCCCTTCTTAATTTCCTACCTATTTTGACAGATAGAACAGCTTCCTGGATATTTACTGTTTACTCTTGTACTAGAAACAGTAAACACACAACAGTGTGTTTGTAGATACAAATTTTGTAGATGCAATTGATAGCTGTTTATATTGGTTTTGGATTACTTAAAAATAGATTGTATTTCGTAGGCTAAATATCAACGTACACAAAACTCGGACAACCCAAAAACAGAAGATCAATTAATTAATGTTTTGAAATTTAGAGCATATTTAATTTCACAAAATAACCCTCAGTAAACAGCTGATTAAACAGGGATTCCCATAAGTACACATTTTGCGAACATTTGTGAAAAAAGTATAAAATCGAGAAAAATTTTAAAAACAATCGCTTTGTTAGTGGTACAACAGTTAAGTATTTTAAATTCATATCTTTAAAACTATTAATTCAATGTTTACTAATTTAGTATACGTTTTTATAGAGCAACGAGCATAATGGAAAAAAAATTCTTAGGATTTTACAATATCGGCCACACGTGGATATTTTTTTTAATTTCATACAACCATGCATTTACCTTGTACAGTTAAGCTTGTTATCCCGTCTTGCGTTACAGTGCGTCCAGCAATTTACATAGATTGATGGTTTCTATCAAAATAGATTAACGTTTATCGTGTAAATCCATAATAATAAAATCGACGTGTATTTTATATTCATATAGCCTTTAATTATTAACCTTCTGATATCCATATTTATTATCAAATATATGAGCAAAATCATTCGGTGATATCATTCAACCCTCATGAATTAATCTAGTTATTTATGGTTATGTTTGCGTAAAGTAAATAAATACCGGTATTTGTTTGTGCAATAGTTAGATTGAATTCCAGTATAATTGAATAATAATGAATCCACTGTGGATATTGGGATTTAGTAATATGAAGGTGGGTATACAGGGTGATCAACTCCAGGGGATAACATTGGGATATTGTAAACGGCAAGAATGAGAGAAAACGTTGAATGTAGGACATTTCTTTATTTCTTGTAGCAGTAAAAATACTAATTTAGTTTTTCAAAATTCAGCCAGTATTTTCCAACATGGAGGCCAACTTTGAAATGTCCTATGGAACACCCTATAATTGATCATGTTTTAGTATAGAACATGCAATTTAAAAATGTTTTGATTCTAGACATTATTTCTATAAAGCTACCCGTTTAGGAGTTACAACCTAAGAAAAAATGACTTCTGGTGTACATTTTCATCATGTAGTACCTAAAGGAGTAAGTTTAGAGCGAAAATGTTAGTAGTAAATAACTATTAAAATTGCATCTACATTCCAAAAAAATCATGAAATAGGCCTACAGTTTTCAAAGTTTAACAAAGTTTTCAAGTTTGCTGCCATTTTGGAAAATTGCGGCCATTTTTGAAATAATAAAATCAATATATTTTATGTATTTTATGGTTACGAGTATTTTTTAAGGTTTCTTTAAAAATCTTTAAATAAACCACACTACTTGAATTTAATGTTCAGTAAACTCTTCGTGGTCATTTCACAATGCACAAACAGTATAACGTGAACGTTTACTCAATAGCTAGAATGACACCAGGTGATAGACCTAAGAACGTTTAATCTGATTCAGAACGACATGCTAGAGACAACTGTGGCAAACATCAACTAATGGTTGGCAAGATGTCATTCGTCAGACATGCCGAGCGTTGTGTTACCTTTTACAGGTGTAAAGGTCAGTTTGTCAAGAGTATAAAGTGATAGATAACTATCAGCTAGAACTGCACGTGTGACCTACTTATCCATAGTGCTAACTCCAGCTAATACAGTTGCTACCATAACCTTGGTGGATGGATACTAGATCTCTACGAAAATAATCACTTAGTGTTAAGAATTGTGGTGTACTAGCCTCTGGAGCAATAAATCCAAGCTAAATGGGTTAGGTTGCCTTGCTTCTTCGAGTGGCTCTTTTTCAGTAGTACACTTTTGTGGAGTATATAATTTGGTGTGACAAAAACATTCGGTCATCTAAATATCTGATTAAAATCCATCGTTGCCATTGCAGAACACACACAACACAAATACACTACATGTTGTGATGTGATCGTGATGTTCCAGTCCAGAGAGCTGAACCCCAACAGAACTGATGCTGTTTTAGCACCATGTCTTCTTCAGCCAAACATACGACAAAAATACGAAAAATTAATACAATACTAAAATACTGGAAACATACCATGGAAGACACGTTTGGTGACGACGGAAGATGAATCATGACTCATCATTATCCTGGCCAGTTTTTCAGTACCGGTATTATATTAGTTTTTGCATTTTTACGTGTTTATGTTGTGTATGTTCTACATTGCAACGATTTAGCCAAATCGGATAGATGACTGGATTTTATCACATCTGACGATGGACTCTTGAAGTCCGAAACTATAGTAGTGCACTTACTGAAAAAAGATCACTTGATGAATCAAGGTAACCTAAACCATCTAGTTTAGTTTTGAAAAGTTTTGAAAAACATTGCACTAAAACAAAATGATATGAAATTTTGCTTCTATAATGATTTATCTCAATGATATTAAATATCAAATGCCGGTAGAAGCATTGTTTACTGTGATAAGAAATTCGTTGATGAAATATCAGCCAATTGGCTAGTAGTAGGATTGGTAGTGAATATGGAAATGGTTGTTTGACAAACAATATATTGAAACAAACGAGTTACATTTTTCTGCGGATATATCTTGTTTTTACTTTTATAATAATAATACTTTTCATTGAAATGGCGACCATACAAGGTAGGTATTTTAAGCCAAGTATGAATGGAGATGAGTTAATATTTCTGTTGTTGGCAATTTTACAGGGGTTCCGTATGCTATCCGCTATCAGTATATTCTTAATTGACTCTGGGTAGTAAGTTGACTTTTCTTCCTACTTTAAGAGCTGAGGACGTGAGACTTTGAGTGCTGTGTTGATGTTTGTTCCATTTTAGATAACGTCCGAGTGCTCTGCTATCAACTAAATGCTTTTCCCAAATTATAAGGAAGGTTTGGGCTTTATTCTTTTTATAAAACAATAACGGAGGTCGAGATTCATTTTTACAAATAAATCGTTAAGTTTTTAAAACATTTCGTCGGTTTAGTTTTTATCGTTAGTCAAAAAACTAAAATCAATAGAAAAAACTACATTCTATATTGTTCTGTAATTGTTGAACATTGTATTTTTTATTTAACGCAAAGTTAAAACCAAACCAGAAGTTTACAATGTGTTTCTTGTAAAATTACTTTTTTATTATCTAATGGTAATTCATAAGGATGATAAATTGTAGGAGTTTGTTTTAAGTATAAATTTATGTTAATATATGGTTATTTTCATATGAATAGGTTAGGTTACTAGTTTATTAAATTGGCACACGTTAACTCACACAAAGAACGAACTTGCTGAAAGTAAACATTGTAACTCCATGGGAAAGATATACACTGATTTGGAAGGTTTAGTTTCTAGTTGGATTGATAAAACACTTTTTTATAACTCTTTTGTGCATATCCTAGGGTTCAAGTGTTTAAGACAAATTCAAAATCGTAAATCGTGATACACGGTGAGACTTTACTCCCAAAATACAAGTGATAGACGCGACTATTTGTAAAGCATAAAAGACCCCAGCTTGAAGTGTATGGTCAACATTTGGGGAAAACATATTTCACAGATTTTTACAAAAATAACCACATCAATTTCGTTTTGTAAATAAGGTATAAACGAAAGGATAATACTCTGTGGCTTATTTTTACCTTTTCCTCCTATACAAATAATATGAATTTTGTTATACTAAAGATTTTCGAGTTTTGCTTTTGAGTGAAAGTTTATTGTTACCTTAAAACCCCAAAATTGGTTTTAAAAGTGATGTCTGTGTATGTTTGTGTGTGAATGTGTTTTTTTTATTTGTACAGAGCTACATACTATATCTGTGGTCAGATTTCGATACAATTTGGTAACTTATGTGGGTACAAATCTATGGTATTTGTTTGTAGTTTTGAACTATGATTTCACAAATAACTCATATAAGAACGTAAAAATCAAATTTTCACAAAAAAAGATCAAATGATTTTAAAGTATTAAACTCTTATACTTAGAAGTATTAAAGAAATTAAGTATGTTGTAGCCATTCTAATCCTTAAAAATGGCACAACCCACAATTCTATAAAAATTACAGTTTAAAACTGATTGCAATGATTGTTATTTTTACTCTATAAAATGTCGTGGTTTAAATTCTTTGCTCGTAGAAGTAATATGATTGTTTAATTTTAATGGTAACCATTTTTATGGAAGAAAGTACGTGTTACTGTAGTTTGATAATACCGTTTATTATTTTAGGGTACATCCTAACAAATACAGCTGGGTATTTCAGTGGTTACATTGCTAGCCTTGTAAACAAAAGGTTACCGGTTCGATCCTGAGAAAGCTGTGCAGCTTTTTGATGGTTCGAAACTGGACCCAGCTGTTCCTGATAATTTGAATTTCAATAATTTGTCATGACTAACAGAAACAGCTGGTCTTGGATAGTAACAAAGCTACACAAGGCATCACACTCCAAAGACACCCATCCCTCACTTATATTTGGGTTAAAATACGCACATTGGTGGCATCCCCATCTCAAACGAATATGAATATGAATAAACATTAATCGGAACCAAATAAAACTAACTTTTATAAATCTATAATTATCAAATGTATCGTAGAGCATAAAGCTCTCCATGGATATAACTGTTTGGTGTTTAATTAATATGGGTTTTCATTATTAATTTACTCTATGTCAATCACAACCAGGTTGATTAAACGTGATTATTCAAATACAATAAAAACAATATCAATCTTTACGCAACTCAAATTGTAATTAAATCTGCTCCGATAGTTACTAATTAATTCATTTCCCCTGTCATAAAAGCCTGTGGAGAGATTTAGCTATTTAAATATATAAATAAAGGCAAATAAATAAATAAAATAATAAATTTATATACTTTTTCTTAGCATTATTGTTGTAATTTTACTTTATATTACTATTCTGGTTTCACTGTGGTGATAACAATAATGTAGTTTCAACTACTATAGAATAGATTTAGTCAAGATTTAGTTATGCATTTAATATTTAATACTTGATATTTAATATAATTATATACTCCTTTTAAACTTAAGTTTTTTTTTAATTTGACAGGCTCAAAACTCTATCTTCTTGTCTATTGAACACAATATATATTTTGCTAACAGATAATTTATTGCTTATAAGCATTAAGAGACTGTCTCAAAGCAGTTGATAAAAAAACAATCGTTAGTTATTTTTTAAGTTGCTTTTAATCGTAATAGTTGATAGAGTTAGACTATAATGAAGCCTACAACGAGAGTCAATTAATGTGTGGAATAGAATAAAAACCTACAATTTGTCTTGTAACTGAAACTTGTTAAGCCTCAGGTTCTAACACACTTAGGAAATAATGAGCCACTTCTAACTTGTTTAAGTGCAGCTTCTATGATGTTAGGTATAAAATTGACCAAAATAAAGTAAACAATAGGAACATTAGTTTATTAACTAAGAAATATATCTTACAATATTTACAACCGGAATCTCCTGTAGTAGTATCCTCCAGGTTGTCCATACACTTGGGCTGGTGCTTTTACGACTATATACAGGGCTTGTGGAGCGTATGGGGCGGAGGCTGGTGCTGTGAGAGAAGTTGGCGCAGATGAGGCTGACGAAGGAGGTGAAGCAGGAGGGCTAAACTGACCTGTGGGGGGTGAAGCTGGCACTGCAGAACCTGTGGAATCAGTCGCTGATGAAGAGGCAGAAGGAGATACATCTGCTGAAGGAGCTGGAGCAGCAGCAGCAGCAGGTAATGAAGAGCCGGCTTGAGAAGATGCTTCACTTTCTGAAGAGGAAGATGGTAGAATGTTAACTGACGGTGGAGGTGCGAATCCAGCATTAGAAGTTATTTCAGGTGACGAAGAAACAGATCCGTCAGATGATCCTGCGGAGGAGAGGGCAGAAGAAGAAGAGAATGACGAGGTTTCAGAAGGTCCAGCTGGAGCAAAAGAGGACGACGAGGAAAACGACGGATTAGACGCTGGAGAGCTCGCAGACGGTGTAAAAGAAGGTCCTTGCAATGAGATGCTTGAAAGGCTGGCTGGTGCAAATGCACTTGAGGAAGATTCAGAAGGCGGAGCTGGAGAAAATGACGATAAAGAAGCTGAGGGATTAGAAGGTGACGAAAATGAAGATGATGAAAAAGGTTGGCCGTTTAACGGACCACTTGGAAGACCGGACAGAGCGAACGCATTCGAGGACGATTCAGAAGGGGCAGCTGGAGAAAATGAGGATGAAATCGAGGGATTAGATGACGAAGAAGATACGAATGAAGATGAAAAAGATTGACCGTTTAAGGGGACGCTTGGAAGACCAGCTGGAGCGAACGCACTCGAGGACGAATCAGAAGGTGCAGCTGGAGAAAACGAGGAGGATGAAAATGAGGGATTAGATGACGACGAAGAGAATAAGGAGGATGAAAAAGATTGACCGTCTAACGGAACGCTTAGAAGACCGGCTGGAGCGAACGCACTTGAAGGCGATTCAGATGGTGCAGCTGGAGAAAAAGAGGAGGATGAAAACGTGGGATTAGATGATGAAGAAGAACCTGACGAAGATGAAAACGATTGGCCGTTTAACGCAATGTTCGGAAGACCGGCTGGAGTAAATGCACTTGAGGAAGGTTCAGAAGCTGCAGCTGGAGAAAATAAGGACGAAGAGGAAAACGATGGATTGGAAGGAACTGAAGAAAACCCACTAGAAGATACTTCAGAAGCTGCAGCTGGAGAAAATGAGGACGAAGAGGAAAACGATGGATTGGAAGGAACTGAAGAAAACCCACTAGAAGATACTTCAGAAGGTGGAACAAGTGAGGACGAGGGGGCAAATGACTGACTTGAAGGCGCTGTAGAAAACAAAGAAGAACCTTCCAGAGGGCTTGGAAGACTAGCTGGAGCAAGTGCGTTTGCGGAGGCTTCGGAAAGTGGAGGTGGTGAGAAAATCAAATTTGAAGAATATTCACGGGTAGAAACTCTCGCGTCTCGTGATAGGCGAGCAAAAGCACTTGAAGGAAGAGATGAGTAGCCTCTTATATACCGCCCATGTCCGGGACTTAAGACAGACACCGCACACAACACAGCAAAGCAGAACATCTTGAATACTAAACTTACCTGAGTCGCCGACAGCTTATAAGGGTAGCAATGACGCTCCTAGACAACAAGCGTGTTTAGAAAGCCCAAGGCAATTAATGCTTATCGGATATTGAAACCATGCCTCTAATGTGTGATCTATTATAAGGTCTAAGTCCGTGCCTTGAGGGGATTCACTAAGGTGAGGTCAATGTCACGATAGCAGTAAAAGTGTTGGGAGGATAACAAACGCTTTTAGTGTTCAGTCAAAAGAAAAGACATTAGTCAAAATGAAATTAAAATTAGAAAATAACGTTTTCAAGGTTAAACCATATTAACAGTTTTATATCTAGTTTATTCTATGCCTTTTTACAGTATTCAAGGGCTAAACTAATTTGTTTTTAGCTTTTTAGATATGTTTAAATTGCGTTCTGTACGTTTAATATTAGAAATTTACTGCTGAAATAATGACATAAAAGTAGACAATCGTCAGGTACAATCAATATAATAGAAAGCATAAAGTGCTTGGCTAAAAAAACCATCACAAAATAGCAGTCTTTATATTAAACGGTCTTTATGTCAATATGTATAGGTAGTCGACAATAGGTTTCCGACAATAGATTGGGTAATATTTTCGGCAAATGTCACATTAAAATGTACATTCCCTTTCTATGTTATAAACACGTAACATGTAAATAATAGATTTATGATTTCCCACAGTCATTATGTTCAGTTATACAAGGCAATTTAAATGAGCGTTTAATAACTTTATCGATTATTGCTATTACCCCAATAGAATTAAACCAAAACTGACGACACTGTGAAACAAAGCATAGTAGACATTATCAACACTTTTAACAAAAAAATAACTTTAAACGTGTACATACATGGTATATTTTGGTTATTCTAGGCTAGATTGTGATAATTCGATAAACCCAAAATATTGGTACATTTCTTTTCAGATTAATTAAGGGGATATTTAATCAAACTGAATGTTATTTTGAAATCATTTTGAGTTTTCGTGTCATTAACTGTGAATTTATTCAATTAAAACGAAACAATTTCACTTTGCAATGTCTCTTCTGATATCAACAATACATATCAACAAATGAAAATCTAAGGCTTAAGCCATCTGAAAAACGTTGTTGTATACGAATTTTAGATTTTATGTGAATGGCATTAGTTACAACTAAGAACAGAATCGGTCCAAGGACCGAGCGTTGTGGCACCCCAGCTCGTTAAGATGCTTCAAGAGATCTTTTACGTAATAGGATCTTCCATACAATTTACAATCTAACTATTTACTTTGTGTTGCCTGGTCATAATGACATCACAATAGTTTTATCTTCTTAGGCTAGGCGCACACGAGCGATTATTTTGAGGCGACTATTTCATCGGCCGATCTGTGCATCATGTATTTGAATGGAAGCGCGCACACAGGCGATCGAGAATTGCGCCGATTTTAAAATCTGGGTTTTGCCACAGATTCGTAGGCGAGGCGATTGTCGCCCAAAAATCTGTAACGTACAGATTGTTATCAGTCCGCGCACACGGTCGACTAAAAAATCGGCCAGTCGCTTGTTGTTCTCCACAGGAGTCAGTGAACTTCAGTGTGAGTTGTGTTGTTTTCTTTGCTAAAAATGCCTAAGCTGTTATAATAAAAACTAAAACTTTCAACAGACATTCTATAATAATTAAAGAACTTTTTACTGTCATCACGTAAAGTGTTGAGTTTAAAACTGTCGATTTAAAAGTCTCTGACTTACTATCGGATGAACCCATAATATTTAAGTTGTCTTCTTTTTTTCTTAGATCTAATTAGAAGAGCACAAACACAGGTTAATTCAACAAAGCCCATTTTAGGATTGCTAAAACGCACTCAAAAAATCCATTTCTTGACTAAAAAATCGCCACGTGTGCGCCTATACATAAATCAAGGGCGATTTATTTTTGGCCGATTTTTTAATCGGCCGATCGAAAAATCGACCGTGTGCGCCAGGCCTACGGAATATACATTCCTTAAAGTATTAAAGTACTTAAAATTGTCAAGCAACATTAAATAAAAAACATTTTAGTTGCATTTCTTGGTTCTGTCACTGTCTCCTCAGCACGTGTCAACAGTTGAGGGGTGGGTAATGTGGGGGGGGGGCAATGGCTCTCTCCGGGTGTAACGAACCCCTCCCTCAGTCGTCCTATTTTGATTAAACTCGGAATCGTATCAGGCAGTTGGATTACTAGATTCTTATAAGAGCAGTTGCTATAATTGCTGACAGTTCGGTATTCCACTCCCTGTCTGTAAGTTCAGTTGACGAACTAAATAACTAATTAGACAACTTGAATACCTAATTGGTTATTGTACTGGATTCTGCATTCCATCAGTTATGTTAATAATAGAAGTGTATTCTGTTTGTCATTATATTAGTGCTGTATTATGTTTATGATTAGATCAGTTGACTAAATGGTTGTAAACCACATACTGTTTCTCATAACGGCAGTTGACCTAATTTCTAATAGGGGTCTACATAAATCTCACAAGCACAGTTGCTATGATTTATACAAATACCGTATTCTATTTTTACCTTAAGGGCAGTTACCATGATTGGTGATAGTGCAGTATCTTCTTTCTGATAAGGTAACTTGTCATAGATACAACAGTAGCGTACTCTGTTATAGCGTACTTTTAAATTTATTTTATTTTTTTAATTATTAAATTTATGTATTTTATATCATTTTTTATGACTGTAATTTTGTTCGTTTTTTTGTGGTGCAACTGGCCAACGTGACCTGGTCTAACGTCTATCTTTTCGTTAGTAACACCATTGTAATTGGTAGTCCAACTACAAGTGAGATCTGGCTTCAGAAAGGATCTAGAATGAAATTGAATCTGTGACCTTCAAATCTGCAGGCAACTGTGGCACTATAAATCACTCGGCCACATACAATTTTCTAGAACCTTTACTGTGTTTTATAACACCATTTGCTAAGATTAGGCCTACTGACCTTATTCTGCTGCTTCTAATAGGAACAGTTATTGCAATTTCCGGATAGTGGAGGATCGTAAACTGGTTATTTTGTGATAAGAGGGTTTATTACGCAAAAAAGAGGGTTTTTTTTTACGTAAAGATAAAACTATACAGGGTGGTAAAAAAGTCCCTGGACAGTTAAATATTTTAAAAAATAATGCAGATAGAGCTACAATACTTGGTACAAAGTTACAGGGCATAAAACTCTATTTTAACACATATTCAGTGATCCAATAACTCTTCAGGGGGACGGCCCACAAGGAGTCGGAAGAAAATCTTAAATAGAAGCATAGGTCAATATGCACATCAAATTAAAGGTCTTTTTTAGTAAAATACAATGCCGCAAACCGCACTTCAAAAGGTTGATCCTGTGCAAAATGACAGTTGTTCAAAGATTCATTTAATTTGCATTGCTATTATACGCTTACTTCTCAGGGCAATTCAAAATGGCGGATTCAAGAAATCTTTGAACATCTGCCATTTTGCGCAGGATCAACCTTTTGAAGTGCGGTTTGCGGCATTGTATTCTACTAAAAAATACCTTTAATTTGATGTGCATATTGACCTATGCTTCCATTTAAGATTTTCTTCCGACTCCTTGTGGGCCGTCCCCCTGAAGAGTTATTGGATCACTGAATATGTGTTAAAATAGAGTTTTATGCCCTGTAACTTTGTACCAAGTATTGTAGCTCTTTCTGCATTATTTTTTAAAATATTTAACTGTCCAGGGACTTTTTTACCACCCTGTATAATATGCTTTAATTCAGCAGTATATGTTCACAGTGTAAAAAATTAAATGTATTGCGCGTAAATAATTGCATTACGCGCAATAAATTTAATTTTTTACACTGTGAGCATAGTGTATTAGGTTGTAATCAGGAAGCACAGAAGCATACATACAATACGTTCAAACTATTCCCACCCTTTAGTGTAATAGGGTGTTTTCCCATTTCGGATAAAAGTGGTGCGTTTTACCCTACTGTAACTTAATTGTTTATCACCAGAACAGTTAGTTGTCATAGTTACTACACATGGTTTATTGTTGCAGCCAGCAGCGTGTCGGTGTCAGCTTGGACTCTAGTAGTGATATCCGTAGAGAGGTACTACGCTATCTGTCATCCTCTGAGATCAAGACGATGGCAGACGTTATCTCATGCCTACAGGATGATAATCGTCATCTGGCTGACTAGCGTATTCACAATGGCTCCCATAGCATACCTGAGCCAGCTCATCCCGACAAATCAAGGTACGGCGAGACATTGCCTCAATTATATATTATATCGGTTTATTTAATTAATTGATTCGTCTATTTAATAATTTAATTCATTCAAATTATCACGCATTAATAATCATTTCATATCAATATGTATTCAATTTTCTATTTTAATCATCTACCAAATTTTTAAATACAAGATGTCACCAAAATAGCTTACAGTATAATCGCAACTTTAAGCAGAATTAAAATAAAAACTATGCAAAGGTTGCCACAAACAACTTTTGTTTCTTACAGCAATCTGGTCAAAAATATTAATGTTAAACGATATGATAATTTTTTATTCACGATTTCCTGATCTTGTGTTTTATTTTAAACATTTGAAATTACTGCAATATTGAATTTGGAAATCATAAATTATTAAATAATTGCATTTTGAATAAAAACTTGGGAAAAGTTGTGGGTGACTAGGTACATGATGGGTTAGCCTCTGGATCAAGATCATGCAAATATAAAAAGTTAAATTTACCTGTTGCGTCGATGGATCCTTAACATATAAAATAACTACGGCCGTTTCGTGCTGCTAAGCGAGCACATCTTCAGGTTGTAGGAACGTTAAACCATGGTCTTCTCATCCGTGGATGGAGTCGTCAGCACATTTAGGACATTTGTATGTGTTTCGTGTTATGTGTCCTAAATGTGCTGACGACTCCATCCACGGATGAGAAGACCTACAACCTGAAGATGTGCTCGCTTAGCAGCGAGAAACAACCGTAGTTATTTTATAACTTAAGGATCAATCGACGCAACAGGTAAATTAAACCTTTAAAAATTTGAATAGATACTTACATTTGATTAAAATTCTTTCCAACCCCTATCAGATACAAACATAGTCGAAAGGAGTACTGCATTTACATAGCAATGACCCGATTTGCAATCACGTACTTATCCAAAATACAACGCAAACGTGCAAGAGAATGCATAATAATATGCATTGTTATATAGGACGAATGAATCGTTGAACTATTTGTGCTCTTACTAAATCTAACATTGTACCTTTCATAGTTTTCCGACCCACTTTGTTCATATCAGGCATTATGCTCAACAAACTAAGAAAAAAAATGTTTAAAAACCCACACCTCTCTGGATCTCCTGCTCCTATTTTTTTCTTCATATTACTGATAGTAATCTAGTTCTTCACCTTTTACCCATCTTTTATTTAATTTTAATTCTTCCAGGTCACCACAAGTGTAGGGAGATTTGGCCTTCCAGAACCATGGAGAGAGTATATAATATCTTCCTAGATCTCTTCCTCCTGGTCCTGCCTCTCGTAGGACTCATGGCCACTTACGCCCTCATCATACACACTCTCTGGAAGGGAATGAACCTCCAAAACACCGGCCAAGTAATTGCAAGTATGTATTTTTGAATGAATAAACTGTTTACAATTGGACAGTAGGCTTTATAAACTAAAAATTTCAGCACAAGTTTAACCATAGCCACATGGTTCATTTGAGTTATAATCAAGTGTTATTTAACGTCATTCAATACGTGTCACACCCTTTTCAGTCACATTTTTTACGAAAATTCCCCAACCAATTCGAGTAATTGCTTTCAAACTCCGGAAAGTGTTAGAGACAATATTGATAAGGAAAACATCTGCACAGAGTGAGCCATCAATCACCCTTGAGATCTTAGTAAATATTTATCTTATGGCAAACTTTAAATTGGGAAGTTTACCTCCACCTTGAACACTCCACTCAACGTTGTGGGAAACTCAGTAAACGCCACGAAAAAACTTTCCCCCAAATACTTATTAGTATTTACTCATTTCAATATTATTTAAGTTACACTTCCTAAAGGGTGCAAAGTTCATTTCGTTTTTCTAGAGTGTAAGACCATAAAAAATGTTTTTCTTTACTACATATCAATTTTATCAACCAACTAATAAGTTTATTTAAAAATATTGAAATGTTTAAAATTCTTCTTGCATATAAACTTAGAACAATAATTATCATGATTTATTTACTAGACATTAAAATACTGTTTATTGATATTACCCTGACCCAAAATTACATAAAAATTAATCCTTAAGAAAAGTAATACGCTAATACATATAACATCCTTGAAGTTTTCAATTCAATTCGGGATTCCAAAGTGAATCAAACTACAAGGCAAAGTAGGAGATTAAATATCAAAGCTGCACTGTTACAGGTGATTCATTGTACCGTTATGATAGGTAATGTATCCTAGCAGAAACTTATATCAATGACTTCCCGTAATACAACATAAGATTGTCCAGTATACATTTTCGGGCTGTGTTTGTGAACTGTGATCCATACTGCTCAGGTATCAATTGTGTGGGAAATAATGCTTAAACTATATATCAATTGAGGAAAATGTAACAGTCTTAAGAGTAAATACCCCCCCCCCCCCCCGAAGCAAACCTGTTGACTAACAAATTTAAATTAGTCTGATTATATTTCCAATTAATTTTATTTAAATAACGAGTACCTAGGGTTGATACTACGGGGAGGGTAATAAGGTGTGTTTTTAGTAAAATTTTAATAGGTTAGTATAAAATAAATAAATTTGCCAAGTTTGATCGAAATATATCCATAAACAAGCAAACTACAACAGTCTTCTGATTCTTTAAAAAAAATAACCTGATATTATAAAACATTTGTTTCTATAGCTGTAAAACGTTTTTTATACGTGTTTTTTTCTGAGTAGTAATAAAATTAACGAAGAATTTTGACTAATAATACTATTTTTTACATAAATATACTTAATAAACTCAGACGTACCAAACGGAAATCATCGTACCACTGGAAGCAATAATTATTGTAGGTGTTCACTGATGGTCGTGTTCCCAAACTTGATTGTTCTGACGAATGTTAATCTTTCCAAGCGTTCTTTATATGTCTGAAAATGACAGGCTCGTCCAATCACTGTGTCGAGAGTGTGGTTTTTAATTCAAGAGGAACTTTGATTAGTTTTGAGTTCAACGAGGATTTTAACGGTCGTTACACACAGTTTGGAAGGTTTAACGAGTTCAAAATTTCAATGAACGTTTACAGTGTTATTACAGCGAAATGTTATTGGCGTGTAATGGTTTGACATTTGGAATATAACATCCTATAGAAAACTTAGAGCTATTGGAAAGCCCACTTTTTTTATCTAATCCTTTAACCAGGTCCAGGTAGCTGAGTGATTATAGTTATCGCCATCAAATCTGAAGGTAGCTGGTTCAATTCAAAGCTAGATCGTTTCCACCCCCAGATGCCATTTGTCACTGGGCTATAAATTAAACATGCTATCTAACAATCAAAACGTGGAAAATGCCATTGGCGTGGAAAGCACTCACAACACACGAAATCCTCTTATAATATAATATTTTTATAGTGCTCGCCTGGTAATCAAAAGTTTGCCGGTTCAATTCTGAAGAATGTGTGTAGAGTTCTGATGGTTCGAAACTGGACCCAGCTTTTCTTTAATCGTTAGGCTTTCAACAAATCGAACAGCTGGTCAGTAACTAAGCCACACACGGCATCAAACTCCGTTCTACCATTGTTCTACAATCGCCCTTCACTCGTAGTTGGGTTAAAATACGCACATAGATGGCGTAGATGGCGCTCCCATCTCAATTGAACATAAATACTGCCGATTCTGTAACAATAATATGCCCCATACTGTTTTTAGTCATAATGTTTAACATGTAGTAAAAGTAAACTCCACATGAAAAAGATAAATTTATCATGCATAGAAATCGATATTAAATCACATAAATTTTACCTAATAGAAAATCATACTTTTTAGAAGAATTTGGTAGAACACGCAGACATCTGTATATAAAACGTTAACCAGTTGGTTTAACACACTCATGGACTGGAGCAAAGTTACGCTTTATCTTGAAGAAACGTCAAAATATGAAAAGGGTGGGTAGAGTCTAACAAGTGCAGTGTTGCGTGGAGTTTCAGACGATTAAATGGCAAACCACCTTTGTTGTCTGCTGAGTATGATGTTAACTCAAAAGTTTTTAAACCATGAACACGTCACTCTTACGAATAATAAGAACAATCATACTGATCTTAGTTTTACTTCTTACAGCCTTAAGTAACAAATTATTGTTATGGCAGAAAACGTTTATCATTGCCATTAACATAATCCATGTATGTTTATTTGATTTTAAAATAATACATAGTTTAATTTTAGATTTTTTGTTAAATTTCTCTCAAAATATTTAATTCGATTACTAAAGACCTTACAAATTAAATACAAAATCTTAAATATTCATTAATAAATCAATGCAAAAGCTCAGAAAACATTAGTATCCTATTTGTGCTTAACATCTCGATAGTTGTTCAATTCTGGATTATATGAGTAGTTTGGTTTTAAAATATAAACAAAGAATATTTTAAATCAAGAGGAAACATATTTAAGTATGCCCCATAAAATCACGTAATATATGCATTTTAACTAAGTTAGTGTTTTAAACTATTATTTAAAAATAAGTAATATAAAATAACCAAATAGGCTAATTCAAAAATTAAGTAAAATATAAAAAAATGAAATAACTCAAAACGGTAAAATATTTTTTAGAGGTTTCCATTATTTAAAAAGCATCACAATTTTTGAAGGAAATAAAATTCAAATATGTACGTGTTTAAGCATGAAATAAGAGAAAGCGATATTTTCAAATGCAATTTACATTTTAATCCTCCATAATTTAGTTTCAGGTAGAAAAACTAATATATTGAATACCAAGCAGGAAACTCTTTCTTTAATTGGAAACTTTAACTTATTGCTTTTAACTGAATGGTTAAATTAATTTAATGTTCTAGCAATTGAGTATTTTTTTAATAAAGTACCTTATCTCCCTTAGAACCAGTAATTATATGTTTTATTGTTGTTGGTAGGAGTTAAACTTTAAGAAATCCAAACGAAAACAATGAATGCCACTCCAGTTTTTCCAAAGACTTGAATAAATACACCCAGATTTCAATGGGAATGGGTTACTTTAGCTTGTTTGCAGTCTTATTTTTTGTGCTTAGAAGTATTGAGTATTCACTTAAATTATTAAATTGTTAATAGTTAAGATAAAAAATGTTTCGGTACCAGTATGAACCATGATAAGTTAGAGGCGATATATAGGAATACACCTGAGGCATTCAGATTATAGTTTCACTTTCAAATACGTAAAAAACCTTAAGCTTTTTTGTAGTTTTTTAAAACCTTTGTCTTTTAGCGAATTTCCCATATAGGGAATAAGCTATTACCGTAG
>NW_026542596.1:110183281-110382247 GCF_028750875.1 Macrosteles quadrilineatus
AGCATAAAGCTCTCCATGGATATAACTGTTTGGTGTTTAATTAATATGGGTTTTCATTATTAATTTACTCTATGTCAATCACAACCAGGTTGATTAAACGTGATTATTCAAATACAATAAAAACAATATCAATCTTTACGCAACTCAAATTGTAATTAAATCTGCTCCGATAGTTACTAATTAATTCATTTCCCCTGTCATAAAAGCCTGTGGAGAGATTTAGCTATTTAAATATATAAATAAAGGCAAATAAATAAATAAAATAATAAATTTATATACTTTTTCTTAGCATTATTGTTGTAATTTTACTTTATATTACTATTCTGGTTTCACTGTGGTGATAACAATAATGTAGTTTCAACTACTATAGAATAGATTTAGTCAAGATTTAGTTATGCATTTAATATTTAATACTTGATATTTAATATAATTATATACTCCTTTTAAACTTAAGTTTTTTTTTAATTTGACAGGCTCAAAACTCTATCTTCTTGTCTATTGAACACAATATATATTTTGCTAACAGATAATTTATTGCTTATAAGCATTAAGAGACTGTCTCAAAGCAGTTGATAAAAAAACAATCGTTAGTTATTTTTTAAGTTGCTTTTAATCGTAATAGTTGATAGAGTTAGACTATAATGAAGCCTACAACGAGAGTCAATTAATGTGTGGAATAGAATAAAAACCTACAATTTGTCTTGTAACTGAAACTTGTTAAGCCTCAGGTTCTAACACACTTAGGAAATAATGAGCCACTTCTAACTTGTTTAAGTGCAGCTTCTATGATGTTAGGTATAAAATTGACCAAAATAAAGTAAACAATAGGAACATTAGTTTATTAACTAAGAAATATATCTTACAATATTTACAACCGGAATCTCCTGTAGTAGTATCCTCCAGGTTGTCCATACACTTGGGCTGGTGCTTTTACGACTATATACAGGGCTTGTGGAGCGTATGGGGCGGAGGCTGGTGCTGTGAGAGAAGTTGGCGCAGATGAGGCTGACGAAGGAGGTGAAGCAGGAGGGCTAAACTGACCTGTGGGGGGTGAAGCTGGCACTGCAGAACCTGTGGAATCAGTCGCTGATGAAGAGGCAGAAGGAGATACATCTGCTGAAGGAGCTGGAGCAGCAGCAGCAGCAGGTAATGAAGAGCCGGCTTGAGAAGATGCTTCACTTTCTGAAGAGGAAGATGGTAGAATGTTAACTGACGGTGGAGGTGCGAATCCAGCATTAGAAGTTATTTCAGGTGACGAAGAAACAGATCCGTCAGATGATCCTGCGGAGGAGAGGGCAGAAGAAGAAGAGAATGACGAGGTTTCAGAAGGTCCAGCTGGAGCAAAAGAGGACGACGAGGAAAACGACGGATTAGACGCTGGAGAGCTCGCAGACGGTGTAAAAGAAGGTCCTTGCAATGAGATGCTTGAAAGGCTGGCTGGTGCAAATGCACTTGAGGAAGATTCAGAAGGCGGAGCTGGAGAAAATGACGATAAAGAAGCTGAGGGATTAGAAGGTGACGAAAATGAAGATGATGAAAAAGGTTGGCCGTTTAACGGACCACTTGGAAGACCGGACAGAGCGAACGCATTCGAGGACGATTCAGAAGGGGCAGCTGGAGAAAATGAGGATGAAATCGAGGGATTAGATGACGAAGAAGATACGAATGAAGATGAAAAAGATTGACCGTTTAAGGGGACGCTTGGAAGACCAGCTGGAGCGAACGCACTCGAGGACGAATCAGAAGGTGCAGCTGGAGAAAACGAGGAGGATGAAAATGAGGGATTAGATGACGACGAAGAGAATAAGGAGGATGAAAAAGATTGACCGTCTAACGGAACGCTTAGAAGACCGGCTGGAGCGAACGCACTTGAAGGCGATTCAGATGGTGCAGCTGGAGAAAAAGAGGAGGATGAAAACGTGGGATTAGATGATGAAGAAGAACCTGACGAAGATGAAAACGATTGGCCGTTTAACGCAATGTTCGGAAGACCGGCTGGAGTAAATGCACTTGAGGAAGGTTCAGAAGCTGCAGCTGGAGAAAATAAGGACGAAGAGGAAAACGATGGATTGGAAGGAACTGAAGAAAACCCACTAGAAGATACTTCAGAAGCTGCAGCTGGAGAAAATGAGGACGAAGAGGAAAACGATGGATTGGAAGGAACTGAAGAAAACCCACTAGAAGATACTTCAGAAGGTGGAACAAGTGAGGACGAGGGGGCAAATGACTGACTTGAAGGCGCTGTAGAAAACAAAGAAGAACCTTCCAGAGGGCTTGGAAGACTAGCTGGAGCAAGTGCGTTTGCGGAGGCTTCGGAAAGTGGAGGTGGTGAGAAAATCAAATTTGAAGAATATTCACGGGTAGAAACTCTCGCGTCTCGTGATAGGCGAGCAAAAGCACTTGAAGGAAGAGATGAGTAGCCTCTTATATACCGCCCATGTCCGGGACTTAAGACAGACACCGCACACAACACAGCAAAGCAGAACATCTTGAATACTAAACTTACCTGAGTCGCCGACAGCTTATAAGGGTAGCAATGACGCTCCTAGACAACAAGCGTGTTTAGAAAGCCCAAGGCAATTAATGCTTATCGGATATTGAAACCATGCCTCTAATGTGTGATCTATTATAAGGTCTAAGTCCGTGCCTTGAGGGGATTCACTAAGGTGAGGTCAATGTCACGATAGCAGTAAAAGTGTTGGGAGGATAACAAACGCTTTTAGTGTTCAGTCAAAAGAAAAGACATTAGTCAAAATGAAATTAAAATTAGAAAATAACGTTTTCAAGGTTAAACCATATTAACAGTTTTATATCTAGTTTATTCTATGCCTTTTTACAGTATTCAAGGGCTAAACTAATTTGTTTTTAGCTTTTTAGATATGTTTAAATTGCGTTCTGTACGTTTAATATTAGAAATTTACTGCTGAAATAATGACATAAAAGTAGACAATCGTCAGGTACAATCAATATAATAGAAAGCATAAAGTGCTTGGCTAAAAAAACCATCACAAAATAGCAGTCTTTATATTAAACGGTCTTTATGTCAATATGTATAGGTAGTCGACAATAGGTTTCCGACAATAGATTGGGTAATATTTTCGGCAAATGTCACATTAAAATGTACATTCCCTTTCTATGTTATAAACACGTAACATGTAAATAATAGATTTATGATTTCCCACAGTCATTATGTTCAGTTATACAAGGCAATTTAAATGAGCGTTTAATAACTTTATCGATTATTGCTATTACCCCAATAGAATTAAACCAAAACTGACGACACTGTGAAACAAAGCATAGTAGACATTATCAACACTTTTAACAAAAAAATAACTTTAAACGTGTACATACATGGTATATTTTGGTTATTCTAGGCTAGATTGTGATAATTCGATAAACCCAAAATATTGGTACATTTCTTTTCAGATTAATTAAGGGGATATTTAATCAAACTGAATGTTATTTTGAAATCATTTTGAGTTTTCGTGTCATTAACTGTGAATTTATTCAATTAAAACGAAACAATTTCACTTTGCAATGTCTCTTCTGATATCAACAATACATATCAACAAATGAAAATCTAAGGCTTAAGCCATCTGAAAAACGTTGTTGTATACGAATTTTAGATTTTATGTGAATGGCATTAGTTACAACTAAGAACAGAATCGGTCCAAGGACCGAGCGTTGTGGCACCCCAGCTCGTTAAGATGCTTCAAGAGATCTTTTACGTAATAGGATCTTCCATACAATTTACAATCTAACTATTTACTTTGTGTTGCCTGGTCATAATGACATCACAATAGTTTTATCTTCTTAGGCTAGGCGCACACGAGCGATTATTTTGAGGCGACTATTTCATCGGCCGATCTGTGCATCATGTATTTGAATGGAAGCGCGCACACAGGCGATCGAGAATTGCGCCGATTTTAAAATCTGGGTTTTGCCACAGATTCGTAGGCGAGGCGATTGTCGCCCAAAAATCTGTAACGTACAGATTGTTATCAGTCCGCGCACACGGTCGACTAAAAAATCGGCCAGTCGCTTGTTGTTCTCCACAGGAGTCAGTGAACTTCAGTGTGAGTTGTGTTGTTTTCTTTGCTAAAAATGCCTAAGCTGTTATAATAAAAACTAAAACTTTCAACAGACATTCTATAATAATTAAAGAACTTTTTACTGTCATCACGTAAAGTGTTGAGTTTAAAACTGTCGATTTAAAAGTCTCTGACTTACTATCGGATGAACCCATAATATTTAAGTTGTCTTCTTTTTTTCTTAGATCTAATTAGAAGAGCACAAACACAGGTTAATTCAACAAAGCCCATTTTAGGATTGCTAAAACGCACTCAAAAAATCCATTTCTTGACTAAAAAATCGCCACGTGTGCGCCTATACATAAATCAAGGGCGATTTATTTTTGGCCGATTTTTTAATCGGCCGATCGAAAAATCGACCGTGTGCGCCAGGCCTACGGAATATACATTCCTTAAAGTATTAAAGTACTTAAAATTGTCAAGCAACATTAAATAAAAAACATTTTAGTTGCATTTCTTGGTTCTGTCACTGTCTCCTCAGCACGTGTCAACAGTTGAGGGGTGGGTAATGTGGGGGGGGGGCAATGGCTCTCTCCGGGTGTAACGAACCCCTCCCTCAGTCGTCCTATTTTGATTAAACTCGGAATCGTATCAGGCAGTTGGATTACTAGATTCTTATAAGAGCAGTTGCTATAATTGCTGACAGTTCGGTATTCCACTCCCTGTCTGTAAGTTCAGTTGACGAACTAAATAACTAATTAGACAACTTGAATACCTAATTGGTTATTGTACTGGATTCTGCATTCCATCAGTTATGTTAATAATAGAAGTGTATTCTGTTTGTCATTATATTAGTGCTGTATTATGTTTATGATTAGATCAGTTGACTAAATGGTTGTAAACCACATACTGTTTCTCATAACGGCAGTTGACCTAATTTCTAATAGGGGTCTACATAAATCTCACAAGCACAGTTGCTATGATTTATACAAATACCGTATTCTATTTTTACCTTAAGGGCAGTTACCATGATTGGTGATAGTGCAGTATCTTCTTTCTGATAAGGTAACTTGTCATAGATACAACAGTAGCGTACTCTGTTATAGCGTACTTTTAAATTTATTTTATTTTTTTAATTATTAAATTTATGTATTTTATATCATTTTTTATGACTGTAATTTTGTTCGTTTTTTTGTGGTGCAACTGGCCAACGTGACCTGGTCTAACGTCTATCTTTTCGTTAGTAACACCATTGTAATTGGTAGTCCAACTACAAGTGAGATCTGGCTTCAGAAAGGATCTAGAATGAAATTGAATCTGTGACCTTCAAATCTGCAGGCAACTGTGGCACTATAAATCACTCGGCCACATACAATTTTCTAGAACCTTTACTGTGTTTTATAACACCATTTGCTAAGATTAGGCCTACTGACCTTATTCTGCTGCTTCTAATAGGAACAGTTATTGCAATTTCCGGATAGTGGAGGATCGTAAACTGGTTATTTTGTGATAAGAGGGTTTATTACGCAAAAAAGAGGGTTTTTTTTTACGTAAAGATAAAACTATACAGGGTGGTAAAAAAGTCCCTGGACAGTTAAATATTTTAAAAAATAATGCAGATAGAGCTACAATACTTGGTACAAAGTTACAGGGCATAAAACTCTATTTTAACACATATTCAGTGATCCAATAACTCTTCAGGGGGACGGCCCACAAGGAGTCGGAAGAAAATCTTAAATAGAAGCATAGGTCAATATGCACATCAAATTAAAGGTCTTTTTTAGTAAAATACAATGCCGCAAACCGCACTTCAAAAGGTTGATCCTGTGCAAAATGACAGTTGTTCAAAGATTCATTTAATTTGCATTGCTATTATACGCTTACTTCTCAGGGCAATTCAAAATGGCGGATTCAAGAAATCTTTGAACATCTGCCATTTTGCGCAGGATCAACCTTTTGAAGTGCGGTTTGCGGCATTGTATTCTACTAAAAAATACCTTTAATTTGATGTGCATATTGACCTATGCTTCCATTTAAGATTTTCTTCCGACTCCTTGTGGGCCGTCCCCCTGAAGAGTTATTGGATCACTGAATATGTGTTAAAATAGAGTTTTATGCCCTGTAACTTTGTACCAAGTATTGTAGCTCTTTCTGCATTATTTTTTAAAATATTTAACTGTCCAGGGACTTTTTTACCACCCTGTATAATATGCTTTAATTCAGCAGTATATGTTCACAGTGTAAAAAATTAAATGTATTGCGCGTAAATAATTGCATTACGCGCAATAAATTTAATTTTTTACACTGTGAGCATAGTGTATTAGGTTGTAATCAGGAAGCACAGAAGCATACATACAATACGTTCAAACTATTCCCACCCTTTAGTGTAATAGGGTGTTTTCCCATTTCGGATAAAAGTGGTGCGTTTTACCCTACTGTAACTTAATTGTTTATCACCAGAACAGTTAGTTGTCATAGTTACTACACATGGTTTATTGTTGCAGCCAGCAGCGTGTCGGTGTCAGCTTGGACTCTAGTAGTGATATCCGTAGAGAGGTACTACGCTATCTGTCATCCTCTGAGATCAAGACGATGGCAGACGTTATCTCATGCCTACAGGATGATAATCGTCATCTGGCTGACTAGCGTATTCACAATGGCTCCCATAGCATACCTGAGCCAGCTCATCCCGACAAATCAAGGTACGGCGAGACATTGCCTCAATTATATATTATATCGGTTTATTTAATTAATTGATTCGTCTATTTAATAATTTAATTCATTCAAATTATCACGCATTAATAATCATTTCATATCAATATGTATTCAATTTTCTATTTTAATCATCTACCAAATTTTTAAATACAAGATGTCACCAAAATAGCTTACAGTATAATCGCAACTTTAAGCAGAATTAAAATAAAAACTATGCAAAGGTTGCCACAAACAACTTTTGTTTCTTACAGCAATCTGGTCAAAAATATTAATGTTAAACGATATGATAATTTTTTATTCACGATTTCCTGATCTTGTGTTTTATTTTAAACATTTGAAATTACTGCAATATTGAATTTGGAAATCATAAATTATTAAATAATTGCATTTTGAATAAAAACTTGGGAAAAGTTGTGGGTGACTAGGTACATGATGGGTTAGCCTCTGGATCAAGATCATGCAAATATAAAAAGTTAAATTTACCTGTTGCGTCGATGGATCCTTAACATATAAAATAACTACGGCCGTTTCGTGCTGCTAAGCGAGCACATCTTCAGGTTGTAGGAACGTTAAACCATGGTCTTCTCATCCGTGGATGGAGTCGTCAGCACATTTAGGACATTTGTATGTGTTTCGTGTTATGTGTCCTAAATGTGCTGACGACTCCATCCACGGATGAGAAGACCTACAACCTGAAGATGTGCTCGCTTAGCAGCGAGAAACAACCGTAGTTATTTTATAACTTAAGGATCAATCGACGCAACAGGTAAATTAAACCTTTAAAAATTTGAATAGATACTTACATTTGATTAAAATTCTTTCCAACCCCTATCAGATACAAACATAGTCGAAAGGAGTACTGCATTTACATAGCAATGACCCGATTTGCAATCACGTACTTATCCAAAATACAACGCAAACGTGCAAGAGAATGCATAATAATATGCATTGTTATATAGGACGAATGAATCGTTGAACTATTTGTGCTCTTACTAAATCTAACATTGTACCTTTCATAGTTTTCCGACCCACTTTGTTCATATCAGGCATTATGCTCAACAAACTAAGAAAAAAAATGTTTAAAAACCCACACCTCTCTGGATCTCCTGCTCCTATTTTTTTCTTCATATTACTGATAGTAATCTAGTTCTTCACCTTTTACCCATCTTTTATTTAATTTTAATTCTTCCAGGTCACCACAAGTGTAGGGAGATTTGGCCTTCCAGAACCATGGAGAGAGTATATAATATCTTCCTAGATCTCTTCCTCCTGGTCCTGCCTCTCGTAGGACTCATGGCCACTTACGCCCTCATCATACACACTCTCTGGAAGGGAATGAACCTCCAAAACACCGGCCAAGTAATTGCAAGTATGTATTTTTGAATGAATAAACTGTTTACAATTGGACAGTAGGCTTTATAAACTAAAAATTTCAGCACAAGTTTAACCATAGCCACATGGTTCATTTGAGTTATAATCAAGTGTTATTTAACGTCATTCAATACGTGTCACACCCTTTTCAGTCACATTTTTTACGAAAATTCCCCAACCAATTCGAGTAATTGCTTTCAAACTCCGGAAAGTGTTAGAGACAATATTGATAAGGAAAACATCTGCACAGAGTGAGCCATCAATCACCCTTGAGATCTTAGTAAATATTTATCTTATGGCAAACTTTAAATTGGGAAGTTTACCTCCACCTTGAACACTCCACTCAACGTTGTGGGAAACTCAGTAAACGCCACGAAAAAACTTTCCCCCAAATACTTATTAGTATTTACTCATTTCAATATTATTTAAGTTACACTTCCTAAAGGGTGCAAAGTTCATTTCGTTTTTCTAGAGTGTAAGACCATAAAAAATGTTTTTCTTTACTACATATCAATTTTATCAACCAACTAATAAGTTTATTTAAAAATATTGAAATGTTTAAAATTCTTCTTGCATATAAACTTAGAACAATAATTATCATGATTTATTTACTAGACATTAAAATACTGTTTATTGATATTACCCTGACCCAAAATTACATAAAAATTAATCCTTAAGAAAAGTAATACGCTAATACATATAACATCCTTGAAGTTTTCAATTCAATTCGGGATTCCAAAGTGAATCAAACTACAAGGCAAAGTAGGAGATTAAATATCAAAGCTGCACTGTTACAGGTGATTCATTGTACCGTTATGATAGGTAATGTATCCTAGCAGAAACTTATATCAATGACTTCCCGTAATACAACATAAGATTGTCCAGTATACATTTTCGGGCTGTGTTTGTGAACTGTGATCCATACTGCTCAGGTATCAATTGTGTGGGAAATAATGCTTAAACTATATATCAATTGAGGAAAATGTAACAGTCTTAAGAGTAAATACCCCCCCCCCCCCCCGAAGCAAACCTGTTGACTAACAAATTTAAATTAGTCTGATTATATTTCCAATTAATTTTATTTAAATAACGAGTACCTAGGGTTGATACTACGGGGAGGGTAATAAGGTGTGTTTTTAGTAAAATTTTAATAGGTTAGTATAAAATAAATAAATTTGCCAAGTTTGATCGAAATATATCCATAAACAAGCAAACTACAACAGTCTTCTGATTCTTTAAAAAAAATAACCTGATATTATAAAACATTTGTTTCTATAGCTGTAAAACGTTTTTTATACGTGTTTTTTTCTGAGTAGTAATAAAATTAACGAAGAATTTTGACTAATAATACTATTTTTTACATAAATATACTTAATAAACTCAGACGTACCAAACGGAAATCATCGTACCACTGGAAGCAATAATTATTGTAGGTGTTCACTGATGGTCGTGTTCCCAAACTTGATTGTTCTGACGAATGTTAATCTTTCCAAGCGTTCTTTATATGTCTGAAAATGACAGGCTCGTCCAATCACTGTGTCGAGAGTGTGGTTTTTAATTCAAGAGGAACTTTGATTAGTTTTGAGTTCAACGAGGATTTTAACGGTCGTTACACACAGTTTGGAAGGTTTAACGAGTTCAAAATTTCAATGAACGTTTACAGTGTTATTACAGCGAAATGTTATTGGCGTGTAATGGTTTGACATTTGGAATATAACATCCTATAGAAAACTTAGAGCTATTGGAAAGCCCACTTTTTTTATCTAATCCTTTAACCAGGTCCAGGTAGCTGAGTGATTATAGTTATCGCCATCAAATCTGAAGGTAGCTGGTTCAATTCAAAGCTAGATCGTTTCCACCCCCAGATGCCATTTGTCACTGGGCTATAAATTAAACATGCTATCTAACAATCAAAACGTGGAAAATGCCATTGGCGTGGAAAGCACTCACAACACACGAAATCCTCTTATAATATAATATTTTTATAGTGCTCGCCTGGTAATCAAAAGTTTGCCGGTTCAATTCTGAAGAATGTGTGTAGAGTTCTGATGGTTCGAAACTGGACCCAGCTTTTCTTTAATCGTTAGGCTTTCAACAAATCGAACAGCTGGTCAGTAACTAAGCCACACACGGCATCAAACTCCGTTCTACCATTGTTCTACAATCGCCCTTCACTCGTAGTTGGGTTAAAATACGCACATAGATGGCGTAGATGGCGCTCCCATCTCAATTGAACATAAATACTGCCGATTCTGTAACAATAATATGCCCCATACTGTTTTTAGTCATAATGTTTAACATGTAGTAAAAGTAAACTCCACATGAAAAAGATAAATTTATCATGCATAGAAATCGATATTAAATCACATAAATTTTACCTAATAGAAAATCATACTTTTTAGAAGAATTTGGTAGAACACGCAGACATCTGTATATAAAACGTTAACCAGTTGGTTTAACACACTCATGGACTGGAGCAAAGTTACGCTTTATCTTGAAGAAACGTCAAAATATGAAAAGGGTGGGTAGAGTCTAACAAGTGCAGTGTTGCGTGGAGTTTCAGACGATTAAATGGCAAACCACCTTTGTTGTCTGCTGAGTATGATGTTAACTCAAAAGTTTTTAAACCATGAACACGTCACTCTTACGAATAATAAGAACAATCATACTGATCTTAGTTTTACTTCTTACAGCCTTAAGTAACAAATTATTGTTATGGCAGAAAACGTTTATCATTGCCATTAACATAATCCATGTATGTTTATTTGATTTTAAAATAATACATAGTTTAATTTTAGATTTTTTGTTAAATTTCTCTCAAAATATTTAATTCGATTACTAAAGACCTTACAAATTAAATACAAAATCTTAAATATTCATTAATAAATCAATGCAAAAGCTCAGAAAACATTAGTATCCTATTTGTGCTTAACATCTCGATAGTTGTTCAATTCTGGATTATATGAGTAGTTTGGTTTTAAAATATAAACAAAGAATATTTTAAATCAAGAGGAAACATATTTAAGTATGCCCCATAAAATCACGTAATATATGCATTTTAACTAAGTTAGTGTTTTAAACTATTATTTAAAAATAAGTAATATAAAATAACCAAATAGGCTAATTCAAAAATTAAGTAAAATATAAAAAAATGAAATAACTCAAAACGGTAAAATATTTTTTAGAGGTTTCCATTATTTAAAAAGCATCACAATTTTTGAAGGAAATAAAATTCAAATATGTACGTGTTTAAGCATGAAATAAGAGAAAGCGATATTTTCAAATGCAATTTACATTTTAATCCTCCATAATTTAGTTTCAGGTAGAAAAACTAATATATTGAATACCAAGCAGGAAACTCTTTCTTTAATTGGAAACTTTAACTTATTGCTTTTAACTGAATGGTTAAATTAATTTAATGTTCTAGCAATTGAGTATTTTTTTAATAAAGTACCTTATCTCCCTTAGAACCAGTAATTATATGTTTTATTGTTGTTGGTAGGAGTTAAACTTTAAGAAATCCAAACGAAAACAATGAATGCCACTCCAGTTTTTCCAAAGACTTGAATAAATACACCCAGATTTCAATGGGAATGGGTTACTTTAGCTTGTTTGCAGTCTTATTTTTTGTGCTTAGAAGTATTGAGTATTCACTTAAATTATTAAATTGTTAATAGTTAAGATAAAAAATGTTTCGGTACCAGTATGAACCATGATAAGTTAGAGGCGATATATAGGAATACACCTGAGGCATTCAGATTATAGTTTCACTTTCAAATACGTAAAAAACCTTAAGCTTTTTTGTAGTTTTTTAAAACCTTTGTCTTTTAGCGAATTTCCCATATAGGGAATAAGCTATTACCGTAGGTCTCATGGTAAGACCTAGACCCGGGACCGATTTACTTTGTCGTTTTGAGGTCCAGCATAATCGAACCATGGGAACAGGGGTTTATGGGGGGTTTTATGGGGTAAAAATGGACCCATTTTCAACCCTAAAAGTAAAGATTTTGGCGATTTCTTTCTTTACCATTTTGTAGAGCTTAAAAAAAGAAATAATTAAGTATATTGAAGCGCTGTTTTATGCCTAACGGTCACGGAGAAAAAATGTAATTTTAAGTTCCCATGTTTTTCTTATGGAGAAAATGAAAACTGTTGTAGTTTACTTGTTTATGGATATACAGTATGTTGATAAAATTTGGCAAATTTATTTATTTCATTCTATACTATTGACATATGGTCAAAAAACACTTTTTACCTTCCCCGTAGCAGCAAACCTAAGCACTCGTTAAATCTAATGTTTATTTAAATTGGGAATAAATATGTCTTATTTATGGAAATATTTTAGTAAAAATCAGACAAGTTGAAATTCGCTTAGTCTGCAGGTTTGCTGCGGTGGGGGTATTTACCATCTAACGTAGACATTTCTTTGGTCGTCACTAATTTGTAGTCCAATTATATCACATCTGGGTCTAAACACGATCTCATATCAGTTTGTGTTTGGGTAAAAACTGTATTTGACAGAAAAATAAAGATTTAACAGTTCTTATTCATCGTATACATTACAATTAATCGAAGATCAAGTATAGGTTATGTGTTTTGTATGCATTTTTTTATTTATCAGTATAAAATAAGTTATAAAGAAAGCATAAACTGATAAATAAAACAATAATTCGAGGGATTTAAAACCAATCTGATTCTCAACCAGATTAAATTACTCGTATGCTATTGAAGTTCTCATTCAAAAACTTGGCCAACAAATTGGATCTGTGAGATATTAAATTAAACTATTCCATCCGTGTTTTCTCGTTATTCAAATTTAAGTCGAGGATTATAAAACTGTTTGCTGGCTTCTTATTGTCAAATTGATGATTCATTTTACAACTATCGTAAATGTGACGTCAATAGGGACTCGTGTTACTGCCTACAAACATAATTATATAACGACCACATTGCACGATTAAGACGCAAATTGTGCTTTGTGGAAGGTAATAATATTTTATCACTTTGTTTGTGATATATATTCATTCAACCGAGCTTGGTGTACACAACTATGTAAAGAACTACGTGCACATCAATACAGACATTATAAAAAATAGGGGGTGTAATAGACCCGTTACACCCCCTATTTTTTATGACGTGTGTTTTACTGATATACTATTATTCTGTTATAATCATTAAATAACCAAATTCTATCAGATTAGGTCCTCCATAAAAACATACAAATAATCTTAAATTTTCATTTTTTTGCAACATTTAAAACTGAAGCGACATTCAAGATAGTATAAGAAACAGAAGTAATATCACTCTGATTCGATTTAGTTTGAACCAATTTAACACAAGAAGCGTTTTATGTTCCCTACATTTATGCTACATATCATCTAGTGTGTTTTTGTATTGTAAACCAATAGATTATCACTTTGCTGATCAATTTTCTGCGTCTTAATCTTAAATTCGTGGTTGATTCCACTAACAAAGTGAAAGCAACTGTTTTAAAAATATAAAAATAAAAAAGGGCATTAGAAGTTACCAAAGTAGATAGGGTAGATGGGGATATTTAGTTGCCAAAGTCTAGACCAAATGGTTTGATTGTGTTTTTACCTTAACTACCAATTATCAATTATTTGAGATGGGGACGCCATCTAGGTACGTGTTTTAACCCAAATATAAGTCAAGGATGAGTCAAGGAATATTGTGAGATGATCTGTGTAGTTTTGTTACTGACTAAGGTCTGCTGAGGTCAGGATCATTTAAAGCCCAATGATCAGGAACAGCTGGGCCTTGTTTCATACCATTAAAAACTGACTTTTCTCAGGATCGAACCTTTAGATTGTTCTGAGCACTATAACCACTCAGCTACCCAGCCAGTTACTCTTATGTGACTTCTGTGCTTCTGCAATGACACTGCACTACACCTCCATGCTATTGGGGAGATTTAAATGTTGCACGATGTTATAAACATATTCATCACCAACATCACTGTTGAGATTTCTGAAAATATTCATCTTTCAGCGAACTTTATAAAGCACGTGAAAACTATTCTCAAGTTTTTGGACTCCTCGTTGAACGCCAAAAAGTTTATTTCCATTTCATAATTTTCTAGAAAATTGAAAACTTATTTTAATTTTTCAACGTTATTTCATTCTTACTTCATCAACATCACGCTATTCATTTTGATGTTCGTACTACTAATGTAGAAAACAGCACTGACTAAACAGTACTGTACTAGTAAGCTCAATTTAAAACGTTATTTAAACAATGTATAGAAATCACGAATACTAGAATAAAACCCGGTATGGATCATAAACATAAAGAAATGACGTTATTGGCCCGAATCCTATACTAATAGCATTAACATAATAGCAGTTCCAAAAACGTCATTTGTTTATGTTTATGATCCATAGTGGTTCTTTTCAAGTATTCGTGATAAAAATCATTTGTAAATCAAAAAGACAAAATTACATAGTAATCAATCGATCAAGATTGACATATAATGTGACATATGTGATATATTCATGTATCACATGATATATTCTTTGGCAGCACTCGTTGACTATTGTATAGGCCCACTCTCATGGACAGAAGCAGATTTGTCTATTTTCTTTACCTAATAGTATTTAAATATTTAAAATGTATATTCCAATATGCAAAAACCACTACTCTATTAGCATAAGCCTTTGTTATTACACACACTCTAAAACATATAAAACAAACCCGCTAGATTAAGAACACAGTAAATATTTACAATTTGTTATGAAAGAAAAAGGAAAAAGAGAGCTTCTCAAGGAATTTAATCTACTTTGCTTTATGTAAATGCGTGAATGTTCAGTGCGAGGTTATGTACATTAAACAAACAATTCTGTTTTTTCTATCTGGCTGAAAATTACTGCCACTGCCATACAACATAAGTTACGAATCCAAAGACGACGAAAAATTTTTAACTGCAATATTAGTAGAATGTAAATCGTTATACGGCAGTATCTTTTCTATTTCTTTCTTATGCATTTAGCGTTAAGTCTTGCTACCGAATACTCAGCTTTAAAATAAGTGCCTGCCACAAATCACCTTAGAAATAGTAATAATTTCTTGTACTTAGAATTGTTTCTTGTAAAATTTCTTTGATACTTTTGAATTAGTTGGACCTCGCCGACATGTTTTGTAAATTTGTGGAGGCCAAGCCAATGTAATATTATGCGTCCAGAAGAAAATCAAACGTTTGAAAGAGTTTTACAGAACACATAGACATCTGGTAATAGAGTGTTTACCAGTTGGTTTAACTCTCATGGTATTTTCTCATGGACTAGAGAAAAGTTGCGCTTTATCTTAAAGGAACGTCAAAATATGAAATTGGTGGGTAGAGTAAGTGCAGTGTTGCGTGGAGTTGCTGACGATTAAATAACAAACCACGTTGTCTGGCGTGTCTGACGTTAACTCACAAAGTTTTGAACAAAGGAAACATGACTTTTACGTCTTACGATTGGTGAGAGCACTCGTGCTGATGTTAATTTTACTCCTGACAACCCCTAAAAGACCAAACAAAATAGTTAAAGTAGTAAAAAGTTTGACATTTTCATAAACTGTGTTTATTTTACTGTAAAAGTATGAACACTGTCCAATTAATAAATATTTTGACATACATAACGCGTTTCTTATTAGTAGTCTTAAATATTTGTTTTGCACAGTTTTAATTTAAATATTAGTTAAGAGTATTATTGACGCCATCCATCCAGTATCACTGGTCAAAGATGAAGGGATTAAGTATGAAGTATGAAGTATATTTCGTACCTAGGGCCAAAAATGAGGTTTTACTGGCTCGAGATAATTTTTTAAGTTCGAGGCGAAGTCGAGAGCTATTTACGAACGCTATTTTTCACCAAACTGTACAAAATTGAGAAAATATATACAATAAATGGGCACTACTATTCACAACTAAAACTTTAAGGTTATGTGAAGAAGTATTTAAAGGAATCAGCAAAAATAAAAATAAATAGTTTCTAAGCAGCCTGGACAATAAAACAAGGCTATTGCAATGCTATGGATACAACTTGTGTACATATACATTTTATGTTTTAAATAAATAAGTGAACAGCTGATTTTCGGCCCTAGGGATGTAAAAACCTGCTCGGTCCCCAAATGATGATGACAGCTGGCATGGCCAGCAAAACGTAAAATCCAACCTCCAATTAGTGTTTGTAAAAAAATCAATGTCTACTTATAAGCACAGAATGTTGCCAATTAACTACCGTTTTATGGCCTATCAGGGATTATTGCAGATGTTTTCCACAGCATATATAATTAAAATACAGAATTTTGAATTCGTCCTCCAGGTGGGAAAATACCTAAAACCTAACGATATTAATAACCCAGCTAACGCTGGAAAATCACATAGAATAACCACGCATAAAGCTGTATAGTAAACAGAAAAACATGCAAAAGCATAATGAGACTTGAAACAATACACAAGGTTAGGAAAAAAGTGTTCTCTCTTGAGCCAACATCTTGTGAAGATGTGCCCATTTTGTTCGAACCACCGTGAAAACTTGTTTCTTACTAACTTGTGGTGGAAATGTCAGCAATAATCCCTCAATCGAATATAACAATCACCACCAAGAAATGGATTTCAAACAAAGAACCGTGTTCTTTCATAATTCGGATTGATTGCAAAGTATTTTAATTTCGATTACAAATCTTATTTCTATGAAAACAGAGTATTCAAAACAATTATGTGGCTACAAACGATTAATAATGTGATTACATGATGGGATTATAAAATAGAAAAGAAAATTCACCAACACATTTTAAATTATTTCTAGTAACATATAAATAAAACATCATGAACATAAAACAAGATGAATGGTCTTCGATTAGGCATCTTATTGTCTATAAAAAGGGAAACAAATATTCGCAAAGGAACTATACATTTCCTTTCTTCCAAATTCGTTTGAAGGAAGAAAAGTATAAAATGAAGTAATATCTGAGACAATAATTCATTCATAATGATTTTCAATCAGATTAAGTTTCTTGTCATTTAAAGTTCTCAATTTAAACTCGGCTAACGAATGGGATCTGTGGGATATAATTCCACTGGAATTATTTAATTTCATCGTATTTCCCCGTTATTCAAATTAAAGTCGTGAAGAGTAGTTTTACTGGCTTCCCATGATCAAATTGATGCTTCATTTTACAACTACAGTATCGTAAATGTGACGTCAATGGGGACTCGTGTTACTGCCTACAAACTTAATTATATAACGACCACATTGTACGATTAAGACGCACATTGTGCTTTGTGGCGGCAGTAAATGTGTAGTATAAAACACCCTGTAAGTTATGTATTTTTATAACTGTACTAAATGTTTAGGACCTATATCAATAAAGAAAGTGCAGTGTACAGTAGTAACAAAATGATATTTTTCCACTATTAAGGTTTCAATATATCGTTTTAGATAAAAGAACACAAACATTTCTTTGAAACGCGATACATCATCGTGGATAGGTACATTTAAATACTGCACACTATAATTAAAATTTTAAAAATATTTTCCCAGCATTAAAATTTACATGTCGCTCAAGTAAGTAAACAAGTGTTTTTTTTGTTTTTTTTTTTTACTTGTAACCTAAAACATCTTGAGTATTTTGTATTAAGAACAAACTATTATCGATTTGCTAAAGTGCAATATTTGTAATTGGCCAGATTTGATCCCGTGCCACTGACGTTGCAAGTGCCAAGCTTTTACACACACGAATACCCCCGCCGCAGCAAACCTGCAGACTAAGCGAATTTCCATTTGCCTGATTGGATTTAGACTAAAATGACTCCTTAAAAATATCACATTTATTCCCTATTTAAATAGAATCAGTTTAACACATACTTAGGTTTGCTGCAACAGGGAGGGTAAAAGTGTTTTTTTATGTAAAATATTGATAGTTAGTAAGAAATAAAAACATTTTCCAAATTTGGGCAAAATATGTTAATAAACAAGCACACTACAATGGTTTACTTATTCTCCATAAGAATAACATGGGAATTTTTAAATTAACAATTTTTTGGAATTTTCTCCGTAACCATTAGGCGCATTATAACGCTTCAATGTACTAAATTATTTGTTTTTTTTAGCTCTACAAAATAGTTTGGAAAGAAATTTCAAAATTTTATGTTTTTTGGGTCAAAAATAGGAAAAACCCATTTTTACCCCATAAAAGCCCCCATAAACCCCTGTTCCCATGGTCCGATCATGCTGGTTCGCGAACTCGTTCGAATAAACGTAGGTTTACACGTTTGAACCAAATTTCATCAAAATCGGATCATTTTTGCTTGAGTTATCGCGCTAACGGACACATATATATATATATATATAAATATATATATATATATATGAATTTGAACGGATGGTGTTTTTGGCCTCTAGGGACCTCAAAACGAAAAAAAAATCGGTCCCGGGTCCAGGTCTTACCATGAGTACTACGGTAATAGCTTATTCCCTATATGGGAAATTCGCTAAAAAAACAGTTAAACAGAGTTTCAGCTAACATAACATGATACAAATAACATTATCAGTTATTTGCCAATAACATAATCGATAAAAATAATCGTTTCCTTTCATGTTGACGTTTTAATAAATATTAAACTCTCCTACATAATTCCTTACACAGGAATTAAATAACTACACAGCTTACAAATATTTTGCAATAGAGTGCGGTTTGTTGGTTTGAGAAAATAAGTTTATTTTTTATTTTACTACGTCCGTGCTCGTGTTAACAAAGTAAACCGTGTTTCAGAATTCATTAAGGTAACAAATTATTAGGCTGGAATTGTCGCCAACACCTGTATTATTTATTGCACCAATACCTTTTACGGGTTTTGGTACTTTGTTGAAATATCAGACACTGTTAAGCTACGTAGCTTATAATTGAATTCGTTACAATAGGTTACGTTTCCAGCGATAAAATAACTTGTAGACGAAGATAATCTTTGTATACTGTGGATTTTATTAGTTTAAAAAGACGGTCATGTGGCCTGGTTACAAAGTGATTGGTAGTGATGGGTAGGCTCCCTATTTATTAGCCGACTTCCCCACTACCAACAAAAGGAGGAGGTTCTCAATTTGTTTGTGGCGATGTTTTTTTTTTCTATGTATGTTCACCAATTTCTGTGTGATTCGTTTACCGATCAGTGTGGTTCCACCACCAAAATAACCAGGAGAGTTTCTATTTGGTACCTTATATATTATGTTTAAGTATAATATTTGTTTAGGTAAAAAATTCTGAACACCTTAAATATTCAACATTTATTTTGTTTACATTTGTGCAGATTGTTTACATTTGAGCAGAGAAGGCAATAAATAATAATAACATTCCTACAGCTGTTAGTTGAAACCATTTAAATGAAGCTACAGACAATTCTTCATGAAACAGTTGCTTCATATTGATCAATAAACTATTTCTTGCCATGGAGCCTAAATGAATTACATTGAGAAAAATGCATTTTGTTTTGGTTACTATAAAAAATGTATTTCAACGTTTGACCTAATTTGTGTATACAGTAATTCTGTTTTTAGTATTGAATATTCTGACTTACAAAAACATATATGTTTCAGTGAATAGCTGTATGATATTGACAAATAAAGGTGTATTGTGAAAACCAAAGCATTCGTAAAACAGGCCTAAATATAAATCAAATGCAATTATTCCTTACACTACCTAAGAAGTGTGACAGTGCATAATCGTCAATTGTCTTAAAAGTGTTAAATATTTTAATTAGCCTACTAAACATGCATTTGCAGATGTGGAATGTTTATTGATATTCTCTACCCAGTTACTATATCATATCAATACTATTATGCCTGCTTCGGAAAGTCCTAGAGGAAGATGATTTGCAATTTCGACTAGGCTATATCTTGAGCAAACAAAACCCCCTACATGACTTACACCACTTTTAGCTGAACCAATCTTTCATATAATATTTTCCAAAGGTACTATACGAAATGTACTATGGTGTTAACGACCAATTTTCCACTTTTGAGAGATTTTTTAGTGCTGGTAGCTGAGGAATAACTTTCATATTGTTCCAAAAGGGTTGAGACGTTACTGTATTTCTTTTTATAATGTAGGACACCTATTGCAGGAAACGATTATGTCTGACATTTCAATGTATCTAGAAAAGACAATTAGTTGTTCATTAGGCCTAATGTAATGGACAACTCTTTCTTTCTTAAGGAATATCTAAAGATGTTTATTTTCATACCCATCGATTAGTAACCTGAACAGGTGACTCAAGCAGTTTTAAAATAATGATTGTTCTGTGGAACTTTTGATTGTTTCAAACAGTTTTGCTAATAAAAAATCCTCAAGTAATTAATATATAAAAAATTATACAGTCACTAAAAATCATGAAATAATTTATTTTTGTAAAAAAATACAACCGACTTCAAACGCTCTAAAAAGAATGAAATAATTTCAATAAAGTAAACTTTTGTATTAGGCAAGCTCACGTATTTCAAGTCGGCGCGGCTCAAACTGCAAATATGATTGAAATTAAATATTGTGTTTGTATTTTGAAAATCAATAAATTGTAGCTGGATAACATAAATATATCAAAAACATGCTGAACTGTTTTGTTTATATATTAAAGGAAATATATTCTTGTATTTGATGTTTACTTCAGAATAAATGCATTATGAAAATAACACACACAAATGTTCTATATGAATAGGAAAATAATTTAGTTTGATATTATGATAGGGAAAAGAAGCTAGTTTAGTATTAAAACGTTACTTTTTCAAGTTAGAAACATTTAAATGCGTTATAATCTTTTTAAAGATACTCGTTAATACCACTATAATGCCGATCTCTGATTACGGTAATAAAATAACACTTAACGCATAACTATGAAAAAGACATGCAGATTAACACCTTTAGTTATAGATAGTTACCTGCAATATGGACACCCTCTTTCAATTTTGTATCAAAAATCATCATAGAGCCGCGCCGACTTAAAATGCGTGAGCTTGCCTAATACAAAAGTTTACTTTGTTGAAATTATTTCATTCTTTTTAGAGCGTTTGAAGTCGGTTGTATTTTTTTACAAAAATAAATTATCTAATAAAATTTTTCTTGACCCAGATTTGAAACTTCATTGGACTATCAAATTCTGTGTAACAAAAAGTGAACGAAAATGTCAAACAGTTTGGCGAGTCGGTGGCTTAGTCGGAATCGTCACGGACTTCGGGCCCAAGGCAGCGATGTCGGGGTTCGGAGGATAATGGTCACTGCAACTACTTTTTATGAGTATAGTTCACCCTCCTACTGCACCGGCTTACCACTTGCTTTGCTGGATACCTTCCTCGAGCAGGTCCATATGGTACGCTCCACCTCAGCTCGGAAATCTCAGCTCGGGCTTCAGTAGCTATGTTGCGCCATTGAACAGCGCCGCGAGAAGCACTTGCAGACGTTTAAGTCCTCTCGAGTTACTCAGTTAACTTTTAAAATTTGTTTCATCTGAACAAGGTTTCATACTTCTTACATTCAAATCTATAAAAAAATCTCATGATTAAAATGCTTTAGAAAATGCTTATTTTGAAGTATTTACCAGTCACTACACACTTAAATTTCTACTATTAGCACAAAATTACATCCGTACAAACCCACAAAAACACGAAATGAATAAAGTAACATAAATATATTTTCAATCGGTTAAGAACTAAGCCGACAGTTACGAAGATCCTAAACCCTTAAATTAGTGCAAGGCGGACAGGTAGGACGGTCCTTTAACAGCCGCCAACTTCTAAAAAAAGTTATATTGAGCAGTCCTGGAAAAAAACCGTTCCGTTTAAAATCGTGTAGAATTACAGCACACAATATTAAAACACCAAAAACACACAACCTTTTTATTACTTGCATTAATCATATTTTGGGGAGAATGCTGAAACATTATTCGCCTTTTTCACAATAAAAAAAAAATAATAGAATTGCTGTATATATTTATTGATTAAGGATAAATCTGTATAATTGGTGTCATTGTCACCTTATCTGTCTCATCGTATGGTTACAATATCAATAACATCCAAATATTTGTTACGTTCTTATTGGCAGTACAACTAATTACTAAATGACATGTGTAAGAATTATACTAAACCAGTTTTATAAACAAATCTTCATGGCAAAGGCTAATTAATTTACCTGTCGTGGCACTACTATTAGAGTGTTTTTCATACATCTTAAATTATGTTTCAGTCTTTCATTGGATTAATCATTTACTTAATACACAAGATGGTTTTAATACAATGTATATTACACTAATTGTATTACTCAGTAAACAAATAATACGTTATTTATTTACTTTAAAAAAGTTATTCTACTCGTAAACCTGACGTTGATTGATGGACACACAATTTTTGATGCAAATTCCTCTTTCCATATCATAAATATATATTGGTTCCAACGTTAAACATATTATCATATATGTTTATCAATGTAATATTACATTAATATAAGTCTCCTCCATCCATCTATGAAATTGTTAGCCACAGGTTTTATAAATACATACCAATTTCTATTTTGTACACATATATTTAGATTATCATCCTTTTTTGTTAGTCGCATTAAAACTACAAAAAAAGTTGTTTCTATAAGGGTAAAACGCTCACAGAATATTTTAGTGAATTTCCCATACAGGGTATTCTCATTGTATGAACTAGGCCCGGGACAGATTTTTTTTCGTTTTGAAATACCAAGAGTAAAAAAAAAACTTTCGGTCCAAATTTGATGAAATCTTTAACAAACGTGTAAACCAATATTTGACCAAGTTCGCGAAAGAAAAAGATCGGACTATGTAAATATTATTGGTAAAAATGTGGTTTTCCTTTTTTGACCATGAAATCATAATATTAGAAATTTTTTTTTTCAAAACATTTTGTGGAACTTATAAAACAAATAATTTAGTATATTAAAGCGTTGCACGCCAAATTTAGACGGAGAAAAGTTCAAAAAACCTTTCCATTTAAAATTCCCTATATTTTATTGAGTATTACACTGTGGTTTAATTAGCTTCATTAAGGATATATATATTGTACATTCACCTATTGGGTCTGATGATGTCTATCGATTGGGGTGTCCAATCGAAATCGATCACCACTTACCATCTTTTAAATGTATTTACCGTATTGTGAGTAATCAGTATGAGTATAATATATATTTTTATAGGTGTTATTTGACGTATTTATAAAATTTAAATTTTTTTCATTTCATACTAAACTAGTGAGTTTTTACTATAAGCACACTTTATTTCCATCCCTATAACAGTAAACCCAAGTACCATTCAACCATTATTTTATTTTAAAAAGGGAGAAAATTGGATATTTTATTGGAATGTTTTAGTAAAAATCATTCTATGTAGTCTATTTCTAAATAGTCTGCATGTATGATGCATCGCAGGTTTTTATAAGTCTTAGCCGTTCCACCCGGTGGATGGAGAATTCACGCGCTGGGTTCAAAGATTTCTCCAGTTGTCCAAATCTTGGAGACAATACGGTCTGTCAGTTACTAGATCTTTACGGGTCCCCGGAGGCTGTTGCTTGGTTGTTACGGAGGGGAGGATTTGGAGGGAGGTTTTGGAGGGAAATGCCCGGTTTCCCTTTTACGATATCATGTCTCATTTTACAACTGTCGTAAATGTAACACTGTGCGTCCAGACAGTGTGTTATTTCATTTTGAACGTTTTTCATTTAGTCGACCGACTATTGATTTCCACCAAGAAGTCACAAACAAACCTTGACGTTTTGTGACAAAAATGCTCTACTTGTTGAATTCTTGTTTAACAGATGCATATTATTGGGATTTCAATACTTCTTTGTGCATTAGTTAAGTGTGAAAATACTGAACGCTTTAGCACTTACAGTATTAAATTTGTATTTAAATTTGACAAAAACAAGGAATCAAAATTATTATAAAAAAACAATGATCAAAAGGCGTAAATTCTTTTTTGTAAATCAATAGCAGTACATTGCTTATTAAAATAGTTTTGTTTAATATACGTGTCTCTATTAAAATGGCTCACTATGCTTATTGTTTACTAAATATTTTGAAATTAATGAGCTTTTAATGATATATATCTAAAATAATCTAAATAGATTTTAGCACAAGCACAAGCCCATCTTTTATCCAGTACAAAATGGATAATTTCAAATGCTGATAATAAAACAATGTTTATTAGTATAGGAAAATTGCATCTCGGGTTTCACAACTAAATATATATTCTTCATGCTGTATTTGCTATAATAATACAGCCATTACTATTGATCAAATTAATGTTTATAGGTTATTCTGCTTAGGTTGGTTGGAGAAAAGATATCAAACCTAATCAGTAATGTCCAATAATTCTAGGCATATGTTGAATTAACTTAATATCTATATTGACAAAGTTTAATTGATATGCTCTTAAATTCGCATGAATAGCGTTCCCTGCACACATTTGGAATCGTTTTCTTCCAATTCCAATGAATACATAATTACAAGTATTTAAACTTATTTTTGAGCTGAGTTGTTTGCTATATGCTGTTTATTGCAGTGGATAAGTGAAAAATCAGTGAGAATCAATGAGGTTTGCCATAAATCCCCTTAAAGCTGGACAATTCTTTGATAATCCTTCAAGACATTGAGTCTTGAATGTGATAAGACAGTTGAAATACCTTCGACTCAACTAGGTAAATGTTATTGCCTGTTGTTTTCCTAATGCCCCCCCTTTTAGTAATAAAGAATTCGGTAGTGAAATCTTAGTAAACATTCCATGCCGATTCAAAGCAATACACATTCAAGAACGGAACCGATCAAAAAAGAAAAATTTTCAATAAACTAAACAGTGCACCCAGCCATAACTATAAGGGTTGAAAGGTCAAATGTTCGTAAAAGGTTTTACATGTAGGCATGATAAGAAAACTCCATCAATTTTAAACTTTTATGCGTTGAATTTGTGTAAGCTTTTTCCGTTTTCTTATTTCAATTTTGAAACAGGTTGGCAGACTGACAACTCAGTCAATTTAAATGAATTGTTTTGCTTATGTAATCAAAATATGAATGATTTATGTTTGTTTTAATATTCTTCTATTTAAAATATTAACTTGATATAAACAAGTTTAGAGTCTTCTTGGCGATCTTAAGAACATATCCATATTTTATAACAGAACCTTGGAATCCATTCTTGTATTTTGAATGAATACTTTAATCTTGAATATTGTACCTTGAATCTTGCTTATTACATACAGTTTTTAGATCTGGAACCTAAGAGTTTTATATTGTATATACCTCAAACTTAAAAGTTTTAACCGTGAACCTAGACTGTTTAATATCTTTGTTCATCTATTTCCTCCCCCAGCCACGGAGATCTTGCGACCAACGTCCAGCATGAAGATCAAGTCGTCCACAGTGTCGGGCCCAAACTCCTTCACCTCCAGTTGCCACTGGTCCGATCCCCAGGACTCCATGAGACGTTCCATCACTGCCAAGGTCCTCACCAAGAAGAAGAGGGTCGTCAAGATGTTGTTCGCTGTAGTGGCGGAATTCTTCATTTGCTGGACCCCTCTTTACGTCATCAATACGGTATGTGGTTTGGTTAAAATTACTTTTATTCATTTACTAAGTTTAATGCAGTTCAACCAACTGAGTTCGGTTTGTGAACAAAGATGTATACAGGGTAGAAAAGGGTCTCGGGACAGTTAAATATTTGAAGAAAAATATACAAAACTTGGTACAAAGCTACTTGGCGTTAAAATCGTTTTAACACAATTATTTAATGACGCTACCTGCTCAGGGGTATGGCCCGATAGGAGTAAGAAGAAAATATTGAATGTAAGCAGAGTGTTGTACGTAAATACAATGCCGCAAACTCAAACTGAAACTGACAACCAAGTAAAAAATTGTAGCCGTTCAAATATTGTGCAATTTTGAGTCTACAATTTTGAATCTTTGAACCGCTGCCATTTTTGACTCAGTTGTTATTTTGAGCTCCCATTTGCGGCATTATTAATAATAAATCAAATATAATAATAAATTATCAAATAACAAATACCTATATTTTGATTTACATATCAACCTATGCTTATATGGATTTCTTCAGATTTCTAGCAGGCGCTTCTCAGATGAGGTAGCGTATATTTCATTGTATTGCAAACTCAACGAATCTTTGAACGGCTGTTATTTTTGACTCGGTTGTCCGTTGAAAATTGGGGTCACGGCATTATATTATAAGTACCTTTAATTTGATGTAAATATCAACCTGTTTAAACATTTAAGTTAAGATTTTATTCTAACTCCTGGTGGAACACCCCCCACCCCCTAAGGAGATAGAGTTTCACTGAATAATGTTAAAATTTTTTTTTGCCCAGTTACTTTGTACCAAGATTTATAACTCTATCTGTATTATTTTAGAAATATTTAACCGTCACGGGACTTCCTTCCACCCTGTGTATCTAGCAGTTAAAAAAATATATTTACCCCTCACAAATACTACTATTTTGGAACTATTAAAGACTTCTCGCATTATAAAACGACAATCCGTTAAGTAGATTGATTTCTTTGACTTCACGTACGTACGTAATGTAGACATGTGATTGAATACCTCAAGTATGTTAATCCTCCAGCTCGTTCGCATGTCATCACGCAAGGATTTCCATAATTTAGATTAGAGAATTTCACAGCTCTTAAATCTGATATGAATTACTCTATCCAGTAATTAGTCTACACAGTAATTGGCAAAGCTAATAGCCAGTGGAATTAAATTACTCAATTCATTGAGCCATATTTTACATGCAACACCTTTAGATTGGCCTTTGGTGTGTTTATAGTCATAGTTAATAGCTTAATCCTCGACGTGTTACTTTGTAACTAAATTCATTCGCGACATTTATTGATGGTGATACTCCAAGAGTTTCTTATGACAGTCTGGAATCTAAAAATGTCAATGACTTTCGATTGCGTTGCATATTTCCCCAGTTTCCCCTTAAGGACAATATTAATTACAGGGTTAACTTAGTTTTTTGCAGTTCACCCATAAGAGGCCAAGGAAAGACCTGTAACTACATAAGATATGGTCGTTTCTACTATTCTTAACGGTGTTCTTTAGTGTTAGGCTCAGTTCATGGGTATGTGGTAAGGTCCGTTCGCCTAGGGAACAACAGACGTTTAGTCCTTCAGAAGTGGAGAACTTTTTTCGAAGACTAGAACTCCCTCTACAAAAAAACATATGAAAATTATTTGTTCATACTACTATGCCAGGACACACGCACCTGTTAACGTACTGTTAAGCCTCGTTCACGCGGTGCGAGTTTACAAGCTACTCGCCAGCATGTAAGAAGCCGGCGAGTTGGCGAGTGTGCTTGTATTCGTTCACACAGAGATTGCCCACTCGCCAACTCGCAAACGTGTAGAAAGACGCCGGCGAGTGCGCTTGTAGTCGTTTACACGATGCTTTTTCCACTCGCTCAGTAGCTAGCTTGAACCAAATCCTCCGACATCTTTGAATAACATGCGCACAAGCACAAGCAACTGTGTTCATACTGGGCTACTTTACACGCCTACTCGCTCAAAAGCTGGCGAGTTGGCGTGTAAAGTAGCAGCAGCGTCAACTTTTTCCAGAGCTTTTTTACAAGCAGCTTTCGAGCGAGTACTTCGTTCACACTGAGCTATTTTACTAGCTGCGTGTAAAAAAGTCGGCGTGTAGCTTGTAAACTCGCCCCGTGTGAACGGGGCTTTAGTATACTTTTTTACTAGTCAGTTTACAGTGAAACAAATTGTTCATGTTAAACCCCCTGTTATGCTATCTGCCACTAATTACTGTATGTTACTCACCTAGGTGGCGTTGTTTGCTCCGGCGTTCGTCTACAACAGTCTAGGGTTCGAGACCATCAGTTACTTCCAGCTCTTAGCGTACTCTTCGAGTTGTTGCAATCCCATCACTTACTGCTTCATGAACTCTAGCTTCAGAAAGGCTTTCCTAAAGTTGTTCAAGTGCCATCGCTCTGAGAGGGCAAAACGCACTTTTTGACCCGAGCCCAGGGTTCAGTCACCCTGGGGAGACTCTACGTGTTGAGTGCGGAAAAAGACAAAAGTGTCAAATGTGTGTTTATTACCAAGACTTAAGGTAAATGCACCAGTAGCTGACAGTGCTCCAGAAGCTGACAGTTTGAGTTTCTTAACATTATAATGTGGTCTCTTAAAAATATTTACACATGATTGCATTGTTAGAAGAACATATGTTTATTCTTGATTTGTTTACAAACAAATCAGTGAAATTTAACCCATACTCGCTGAATGGTGGTGGTTTGAAAGCGACCCTGTCTGTACACATACATTTAGTCGATTCCCTTAATGAAATTGTTAAGAAGGTAAGTTTGGTTTTTTTGTCATTTCGCTAAATTTCTTAAATAGTATTAATGATTAGGCTCATTATTTTTTTCAATTATACCTTTGTTGACGATTTCATGATAAAATTGGGGTGTTAGGGGTTTTGGATTTAAAATTATATCAATGTCAGACTTTGGTACACAAAAGCCATACAAGTTCCACTAGCTGACAGGGGATATTTGCTACTTGCACAATATTAAATTGGTTTTACCCATCGAAATTTGCATGCTATTTATAATTTATGTGATCTCACATTTTTATAATATGATTTTAATTTTTTAATTAATAAGCCAAATCATCTTACAAAATATATATATTTTTTAAATATGTATAAAATATATATATATATTTTGATGTAAATATTTTTTATTTTAAAATGTGTAAAATACATTTTCTTAATAACGTTTTACATGATTTTATAATTTAATTATTAAGTTAGATTTTATTCGTCTTATAAATTATAAAACCCTTATTAGGTTTAGCAGCTAGTACATTTATAGATCCAGTGTCAGCTACTGGGACAACTGACAGTCAGCTACTCTGGTACAAGCACTTTTTTCACTGTCAGCCACTGGAACACGTACAAAGGTTGAATTAAGTTTAAAAATGTTATAAAATATATTTAAAAACCCCTTTTTGTATGACAAATTTGAAAACTACACTAAATTTAGAATCACATAAAATCCGTAATATCTCTTTAGTTCCTATTTATTCAAAACCACGGATTATTAAGTGCGTATAGTTTCTTATACTGTCAGCTACTGGTACATTTTGTCAATGTTATTCTCGATCTGTGTTGCGATTTCATGTTCGTTTGGTGTTCCCGAAACAGTGTTATGATCCAAAACACAGGTTTTTTGGTACTCGTTGTATCTTGACAGTAACAGTTTTTATATTAGGAGTAATGAAAATGTTTTTGTAGATACTAAAGCTAAGACACATCCATTAATTCCAATTAATATCCAACTAATTCATCTGTGTTCTGTTTAATTGCATAAATAGATCGAGAAAATTAGGGTGTGGAATTTAGGTAATCCATAATTGTTAAACCATTTATGTTGTCAAACTGTAATGATTGATTGATGACTTTTTCATTGCTGAACCTTTATAAAACTCCATAAGAACAAAACGAAGCTACAGATTAAAAATGGTAAAATGTGTTACCTTGGACTGTATGCCTTTCTTAATTTCATTTTTATTTCTGAACAATACTCTAAAGGCTTTAAACAAAAAATATATTAACAAAATTATTACTAAATCAGGCTAGTTCATCATGTTTAGACGGTTTGAAAGATACAAACACTTTTAAATACCGTTAGTTGTAGAAATACATTTTGTCTGAATCTGTTTTGACAAACACCATACCATCTTTAATTTTAGCGACTTTCCCTATAGGGAAGTAGCTATTACCGTAGGTGGCACGGTAAGACCTAGACCCGGGACCGATTTACTTTTTCATTTTGATGTCCCCAGAGGCCAAAAACACCACTCGTTAAATTTTTTATATATGTATATATATATATATATAGACTTATATATATAATATATATATATATACGTCCGTGAACTATCCGATAACTTGAGTAATTTTTGTCCGATTTTGATGAAATTTGGTTTAAAGGTGTAAAGCGGGATAAACTTGAATGAGTTCGCGAACCAGCACGATCGGACCATGGGAACGGGGCTTTACGGGGGGTTTTATGGGATAAAAATAGGGTTTTCTCACTTTTGACCCTCAAAACACAAAATTTCCCGATTTCTCTTTAGACCTTTTTAAAGAGCTTAAAAAAACAAATAATTTAGTATATAAAAGTATTTTTGTTAGATTGTTAGTAACGAAGGAAATTTAAAAAATTGTAAATTTAAAATTCCCATGTTATTCTTATGGAGAATAGTGTCAAATGTTGTAGTTTGCTTGTTTATGGATATATTTTGATCAAACTTGGCAAATTTATTGATTTTTTACTAAGCTATCAATATTTTACTCAAAAACACACTTTATTAGTTTCCTTGTAGCAGCAAACCTAGGTACTCGTTAAACCTAATGTTATTAAAATATATTTAACTGAAAATCAATTCAGACAAATGGAAATTCGCTTAGTCGGCAGGTTTGCTGCGGCGGGGGTATTTAAATCGTTTCATGTAAAGATTGATAATGAGGTCTTGTTTGTGAATTCCCTCTTATTTATTTGTTTTCCATTTAACTGTAGATGTTTAGATTTCGACCATCATTCAATTTAACAGCATATAAATGTGGTATTTTTAAATGCATTCATAAATTCTTTCATCTTTATTTCCGATATAAAATGTTTATAAGTATACAAAATAAAATACAATATCAAAGTGTGTCAATATCTCCTTTTTATAACTCTTGTAAATAAATCCATGTATATGAGAAAATTAAAATCACTAATTCAAGTTAGCTCATTTTACTTTTGTACCCGAATGTTATTTAATGTGATGGAGTGTATCATTAAGGTACTGTAACAGGATTTAGAATAAATTTAGAATGCATTTTATAATGATATAATTTTATTGTAAGTTCTTGTAAGTTGTAAGTTGTAGTTCCACGCATGGGATCAAGTAGTCAGTCCAAACTATATTTTATTGAGCTGATTTACATATAAAGTTAGCGTTTCTCAAGCAGTTCAGGCAAAAAAAAAATACCAGCTGCAAAAGGTAAATTTTGAAAGTCAACTTTAAAAAAACCTTGGAAGCAAATGACACGTGTCCACCTATTTTTTGCCAACATTGACAATGTGAAAAGGCTGTAGGATTGAAGCCGATTTCCAAACTGATTATAAGTACCTACTTTGCATACCATTTTTCCATTGTACACTATTACTAATATCTCCGTGGCTACTGAAACCTAAGAAGTTCAATTAACAGTTCTGTCTAAGGGACATCTAAGACACCTTAGTCAGTAACAAGACTACAATTGTCGCATCACTCAACCTACACTCATCTTCATTCATCCCGTCGTATGGTCCGCCTTTTCAATTAAAAGAATTAAAGGTTTCTTGCTTGGCTAAAACACACCTTAATTTCTAAAATAAAACGTGAAACCCAAAATTAACAGAATAGCTTCGACAGTCACTTCCTCTCAAAATTATTTTTCCTCCCACAGAAGAATAATGAAAATCCGTGAAGTGGTTGATTCAGAATCTTCGAATAAAACACTGTAGGTTTTAACAAGATTATATCAACTTACAGGGAACCTTTGTGAATCAGAGATCAGAAAATAAACGACAGCTCTTGAAGATTGGCTCTTTGAAATCAAGAGTCAGTATAAAAAATCAGAAATATAGTTATACAATTAATGCTGGCTTCGCAAAGACCGCATAAGTGGATGAAAGCAGAAATTACTTCTCGAAACACCGTTTTCCTCTTTCTAAATTTCCCAGCAATAATTTTGTTGGAACACTAAAGTAATCATAACTTATGCATTTTAGTAAGATGACTATAAACAGATTTTCCAGCAATAAATTTATACTTTTTGTAGTAAAAAAGTCCCCTTCTACCCATATGAACAAGTTTAAGTAATTTAAATATCCATCACAGAAATATGAATACAATGATTTGGTAGCAAAAGTAATACTTTTGTTGACTATTACCATTGACTGATAGTCAAAGCTATTACTTAAAACTATATTTCAATCTATACCTCTAAAATGATGCAAATAATTTAGTGTACAGTTTATATTAATCTATAATTCTATAATGATGCAAATATTATTTTACCTAATTTATCGTACAGTTTATAGTTAACTGGAAACTTTTTTAAAAAGATTGATAAATTAAAGAGCTAAAATGTTGAAATAAGATGAGTGTAAGCAAATATAACTGTAAAATCCTGATTCAACATGTAAACACGGTTAATATTCACATCATTATCAGGTCTGCGAAACTCGTTCCAGGAATCTTTTAATGAATTTAGCATGCCTGAAAATGAGACTCGTAAAAATATTGCATAACCTCATCATTCTACTCCGAGCAAATATCTGGAGGATTCAAAATGTCACTTTTTTGGCACATGTTTTAAGGCTATGAATATAACTAAAAATACTATAACAAAATTCTAGAGATCTATAATTTTTTTCCATACTTTAACTTCATGTTTTGTACTTCTGAAGTACTTAGCAATACAGTAAAAAAATGTTATCAATGATAGTTATAATAATTATGGTTTCTTATTAAAAATGTTAAATCAACCTAATTATACTGCTGAATCAGAGTTAAGACTTTAATTTATTTACATACAAATGAGAGACGAATATTATTTTTTCCTACCACTGCAAGGAAATTATCACATTGCCACCCCTGTAAACGGTACGCAGAATAGCTCATTTACGCTCTAGAGCGGGAATGGCTCATTTACGCTCTAGACCGGGAATGGATCATTTCCACTCTAGAGCGGGAATGGATCATTTCCACTCTAGAGCGGGAATGGATCATTTCCACTCTCAAATCAGCTGATTTTACAGTTGGCGTTTCTACACCCACCACAGCCGCGGATCAGGTACGTTAACAACCTTAACATGACCTAAAACTAAACATAACCTAAACGACGATCAGTATACAACTAAAAGGTTACTCTGTGTTATGATAAGTTAACTGTGATGGTAGGGAAAGTCGTCTGTGTATTCCGAGCACAAACAGTCATTGCCGTTCTCGTCTACAGTTCTCGAGCTGCAATGACGAACTTTGCGCTCTTAATACAAAATTAGCTATTAATACGAGTATTAATACAAGATAAAAAAATATAAATTACGGAGGAGTCTTAAGGAGTCTACGGAGGAATTGAGGAGTCTTTATCATCTTGGCAGAATGGCAGAATATAGTTGTATACAAAATGAGGTGAATCAACAGAAAACGTTTGAACCATAATATTGAAATGATTATAAACTCTGGGTATTCGGTGGTATAGGGCTCGTCTTCAAATTGGAAGATCACTGGTTCTATTCCAAGCAAGATTGTTACCAGATCCAGATTCCATTTGTCATTTGGCAATCAATTAATTATGCTTTCTAGCAGCAGGTCGAAGTTAGATAGTAACAAGACCAGGGTTTGGACCGTTCCAGAAGAATACATGAATAAATCGCACTGGCATAGATGGACACTTAAACAATTGATCTGTGCTGTATGAAGTCTCTATAGACTTGAATATGGGATTAGAGTTACGCAACAGTAACAACGGTACAGACTGTAGACCCCCGAGGTACATTGCGGTGTGTGGTGTCTGCTCCTGGGAATACACGTCCTACTTGGTGATATTGGATTGGTGATCGAATAATGACTAGCTGTCGAGGTAATGCGAGCTGTTTCTCTTGTCTAAGAGATGTATATTCAATCTGAAAGGGAGAGGTAATAATCAAATTATCCAACAACCTTTCGTGTAGGGCAATATTTGATTTGGAGACCGTTTTCTTTGTCGAAGGGACTGTTTTCGAACACCCGGTGGTTGCAAATGGACTTGAGGGATAGGTGTAATTGGAACTTACACTCAGATAGTGTACGATTTTTAACTTAAACTCAGGATAGTGGTCTTACACCTTAAACCACAAGACCAAGCCTCACTCTGAAGAAAGACTAAAAGAAGAGAAAAATATGAGAATCATTAGTCAAGCAGAACCTAGAAGATAAAAGGAATAATGGCTTGAATTGTAAGTGTAAACAAAATGTGCCATGTGAAAGTTTTAATTTGAGTCAAAATGTTTCATGTGACACTTCCACATATTTTATTACCAAGTCCACTTACTTAGTCCACAGGTTTGCTTTACTAATTTTGTTTATTTATTGGCATTAGAATTTGTGTAGTAATCTAAAGGCTACCTGGATTATCATTGTGTACATTTAAATAATTGGCTAAGTCCAACCACAGCATAACCATAACATACAAAAAACTCCCCATGCTTCATTTTAGGGCAATTATAACCGTACTTAGTATTGATAATTCAGAAATCAATAATTACTGTATAATGTTTTAAATGTTTAGTAGTTTTCTTTCTAAATTATACCTTTATTTATATATCACTCGAGAGATGCGTGAATCGTAATGGAAGCTGTCGATTACACTTTGTAAACAACTTTAAATTATTGACGGAACAAATCTAGAGTCTGCAATAAAGAGAATTCCTTTGTAAATAAAATCACTTAGATTTTCCTTATTCTCTGTCCAAGCAAATTAACCGCTTACGCGAGTTCTGCCCGAGTTCTCAGAAAAGAGAAATAATAAATATATTAAATTAATAAGAAATCCGAAAAAAACAAATTGAAAGTATGTCGATCGGTTAACGCAAGTTGTCACATGCCTGGTTCCATTAATGTTCAGAAATGTTTTGTTGATATTGTTGAAACCATCGCTTTGTGTAAATGTTTCTTTTTTCCTCCTTAAATAATCATTCTACCAAAGCATTTGCGCAAAATATTTTACATTTCAAAAACTACTGGAATTCAAATACAGTTGTTTCTATTCGATGTGTATATAAAACTAAAGCTTTATGGTTATTTCTCGCCGTAACGCTCCTTTGAAAGCAAGGAAACTGAAAATAATGAAAGTTTAAATAGTAACAAAATTGTAATGGAGATTTAGAAATGACTGTTTTCAACACAAGCAAATTTTAAAACACTTAACTGTATATTAATTGGCTTTAATGAGTACTTTTACTTCAGACATTTACACTCTTCAATTACAATCTAACCTTGATCATATATGGTTGGTGTGTGTTTGTTACTATCGCATACCATCCTCAGATCCTGCACACTAACGTTAGTAACTACAAATTGCGAAACTGTGGCTGACTAGTAAATTATACATAAACTTTCCATCTATGTAAAAATTTGAAGCCAAGAAAATAGTTCAGGACCATCCCACCAAGTTAGTGACCAGTATTGGGTTTATTAATTAAAATCCATGCCAACAGGTGATTGATTTATCACTTGACACAGAATATTGTCATTAGTTGGTAGACCATCTCAACAGATAGCACCACGTTTCTGGCTTAAGATATTTACATTGGATAAGAAGTCTACTCTGTGTATGGTCCTTCTCTAGTAGTGAGTTAGTGTGGTGACTTAAAAAGTGGTATTTCCTTGTGCACTAGCAAGTTTCATGTGTGAGGCAAAGCCGAATACACATGAAATTTAACGAAGCGATAATTTGGCAAAGCAGAGCATGTGAGAGTTATTTTTTACGTAGAAGGTGGTGCCGAGCCTATGGGATCCAATTTTCACAATCACTTTCGGCACACGATATGAACCGTACTTATAACGACGCAAAAATACTGGAATACAGAATAAAGGCACTCAGTAAAATTAAAACTACAATATTTCCTAGTTAACGTTTTTTCAATATAACAATACAGGCAAAAACATTTTAGCAAACCTGCAGACAACGTGAAAATTATAAGATCGCGTTCAACGATATGTTAATTATCACTGTCCAGTTAAAACTCACAATAGTGCGAGCTGAACACAGAAAACTAGCTAATGAATATTTCTGTTAACATTTTTATCGTTGAACAATAAAACAACTGATTACAATTTAGATGTAAATTGTAAAAAAACCATAGCACCTGTAATAGGCAACCAGCTTATTAAAAAAAATCCATAACAAAAAAAATCGGATTTTTGAAAAAAAAAAACGGGTGTATGCAAATTAGTATGTTATTGTCCTTTAAATTCTGAAAAAAAATTTACAAATTCCATTCCCGTAAGGATTTGGGTTCAAAAGTTATTGTAACTTATGTTATTTTCCCTTAAAAAAAACCATCAAATTGATAGTTACTCCCACCCACGTTACCCACGTTAAGGGTGTTTGGTCGAAGATTTGACCTCGGATTTTTTGTTATTGTTCAATTATACAAAAAATTTGAGATACAAATATATAAGAAATATCATTTTTTTATGTTGAATATTAAGGGAGATATGGAGCTTGAAAGGAGTAAATTTGTCATATTTTGGTACCAATTCACAGGGGGAATGGGTAATGCGATTCTCACCAAAATTGGCATTCAGGTGTGAAAAAATGAGATAATGATCACTACTTAGTTAAAATTAACAACTTTTAAGTTTTAAAATCATTTTTATTTTTATGAAATTTTAAAATATTATGTAAATGTGTATCTGTTTGTGTTTGTGTCTTGTGAACTGTATATAGTTTTTACAAAACGACGTCCAATGGACTGAACATTTTCGACTGGAAGCCTGATGATAGCACAACGTCGTGCTGAAACCTAGGTCGCAATAATCTACTTATTTTGAACTAAAGACTGAAGGCAATTAAACCATTATATTAGTTATAAACCAGTTCAGGGGCAAACCACGTCTTATGATGTCAAACTATGTGCTAAAAGTGCAAGGAAGGCCAATTTGCCAGGTAACTGTAGGAAAATCTATTTTATTACATATAGTGAATTATAAGCTAAGCTAGTAGGAAACAAGTTAAATAATCACAGAATGCAAGTTAAATAGTTTTGAGAATGTTAAGGTAGTAAGAAACTATTTTACTTTTAATTCTGCTCTACACTGCCATCATCCGTAAACCTACAATAGCTGTAACTCGTACAAACGAGATATTTCATCCATCGGAATCGAATGAAACCTCCATTTGCTAGACTGTGGTTGTGACATTGCCTTTTAATTGGAAGCTTTTTCTCTTGTTAAAGCTTGGACAGATTTTGATCAAATTCTTTAACAATGCCAAACGGATAAACAAGTAAGCCCTCGTGGTTTCATTTGATTGCAAAAATACTCTTTGAACATTGAAACTTTTCTAACTGGTTGTGTCCTCTGATTGGTTTTTACGCTTCAAACAAAGTTAAATTATACGTTTCTACATTATGAGTTAAATTATTAAAACAATCTCTTACAACGGATCTAATTACTGCACTCTCGTCAGGAATTTTATTTTTCTGAAACTCATTATTTTACACTATTATTAAAATATTATATAGGCTAGTATTACATGTAATATTACGAGTATTACAGTCACGCTTAGTGTTCTGAACGACCTCATACTACGGATATGATCAAGTATAGATACTTGGGTGTTTGGATTGTTACTATAAAAACAGATTTCAGGACGAATTTATATTTGCTTGCTAAGTTCTTCATTTCGCTTTTTACTTACTTGTCAATTAATTTCTATATTACAATTTAAAGGTTTCAATACAAAGTGAGTAGTACTAAAAATATAACTCTATATAATTAATTTTGGAACTAACTAAAGTGAAAGTTAATATGTTTAACGGTGAAACAAATCCAAATCAAAACTTTTGTATCCCTTTATTGTGCGCAGCATTTAATGTTAATTTAGGATGGATGGGTATTACTTAGTTATAGGGTTATTTCTCATTTGACCACAGCTTAAAACTAGAAATTTTTACTTTATCAAAAGCTTTAATCTAATTCAATCTACATTCATCTTTAATTTAATCCTAAGCACTTGATGTGTATAAAACAACGAACCAACCATTATGTTTGTACTTGGTTATTGATGTTAAATGGTTACGTCAATATCCATATTGTAATCGCGATATAATTTTTATCAAAAGTGATTTTCTTATTTAAGTGTCAGTATTGTTTAGCTCTAATCAGCTGTTCAGTATTGTTTAAATCCAGTCAGCTGTTCAATATTGCTTAGCTCTAAACAGTTGTTAAGTATTGTTTACCTTCAATCAGCTTGTCCAGTATTATTCAGCACTAAGCATCTGTTCAGTGTCGTTAAGCTCTAATCAGCTGTTCAGTATTGTTTAACTCCAATCAGCTGTTCAGTATTGCTTAGCTCTAATCAGCTGTTCAGTTTTGTCACCATACTCTCTTAATTGACAGGTTTGCTATCATTTTTCCCATATTCCTGTAATGAACTAGGACAGCTTATGCATGTTAATTATGCTTTACCTAATAGTCAAGAGATTAAGTTGCTGCACCTATTAAGTCCGTACATTCTACATATTCATTATTGAGTAATCTTGTGTCGTAGATAGTGTGTAGTAGTAAGCTGGCTGTGACGGGTAGTCACCAAAAATTATTTTCTAAATTTTGGGATTATATTTCAAAAGTAAAAGACCTGGTAAATGGATTTCACAATGCATATACCAGTGTCAGAACATTGGCATTTAGTAGACAGAATTCTTGATGACACGTAGCTTGCTCAATCGACCGACCCACAAAAACCGTAGACTTAGCAATTGTACTTTGGAGAGACTGAGGTCGGAGTTGACCGAAAGGAAGAGACTTGGCCCCAGTAATATCACGGGGACACTTCGCCGGTCTCCGGGTTTTTGGTAAGGCGATTAATTTATTAATATTTAACTTTATAATTTTTGTGATTGTCCAGGCTAACTTACCTTTTTAAAGTCAGTGATTGATTGATGTTAATCGAAATCAATTATTATAAAAATGATTACGATTAACATCAATCAATCACTGACTTTAAAAAGGTAAGTTAGCCTGGACAATCACAAAAATTATAAAGTTAAATATTAATAAAGTAATCGCCTTACCAAAAACCCGGAGACCGGCGAAGTGTCCTCGTGATATTACTGGGGCCAAGTGTCTTCCTTTCGGTCAACTCCGACCTCAGTCTCTCCAAAGTACAATTGCTAAGTCTACGGTTTTTGTGGGTCGGTCGATTGAGCAAGCTACGTGTCATCAAGAATTCTGTCTACTAAATGCCAATGTTCTGACACTGGTATATGCATTGTGAAATCCATTTACCAGGTCTTTTACTTTTGAAATATAATCCCAAAATTTAGAAAATAATTTTTGAAACTTTATGGTGACAAATTATCATTTAAAATCTACTGATGGTTCTGATTAGGTCTGAATTTATGGTGAGCTAATGTATGTTAATGTTTTAGAATCCATAATTTTAAAGTAGAACAAATCAATATTTAACATAATCCTGATCAAGGTAGATAGATATACGCAAATGTTGTAAATGAATCTGAATTGAAGAAAAAGGTTGAAGACAGTTTTGATCAAGTATAAATCAAATCAACAAATGTCACAAATATGGCATTAAACTGTTGCAGAATTCTTCACTCGATGCCAGCTCAAGATTGTCTTTGATTTACGTTTATTAGAAACTTAATTAACAGGCCTTTATCAATTTTGTTTCAAGTTACTTTTTATTACGTTAGCTTACTTAACAAATATCGATTAAGGGGGGATTATTGATGTAATTATTTAAAACCAGTCAACAAGTAAGTGAGTGATTAACATAATTAAGGCTATATATACTGTACCTTTATATCATAATTTCCCTGTTTTTCTTACAGCCCAATTGTAATAATTACCAACGTCATTTACACGAATAATTACTGAACTAGCAACTATTACTATTAATTTTAAATGAAAGAATTTATACGATTAGAATTCTATTGTTAGTTTTAAATCCAAACAAACTAACCTGGACGGACTTCTCTGACTTAGTCTCAGCCTAGCCACCGAGGTTGCCACTTCATAGTAAGGGCGAAACGTCTAAAATTGCAGTGAAATACAACTGACGACGCGGTTGACGCCGTAAACCATCACCATAAATTTCAAACTAACACCTAAGTCTAAAACATAATGGTGTTAAGGGCGCGCTTTACCCCTGACGCGCAACCGAATGCAAGGGTTTGCAAGATTTCAGTTTTCACCTGCTACATTGAAGGTAGAATCAAAGTTAAGGTCTCATATTAAAGAGGATGAAATTTTCTATAGTTCTTTGTTTCTATATTTCAATTATTTTAAATACACACCTTATAAACTTGAGTTGTATTACAAGAAAAAAGGGTCTTTTCAACTAGCCTTAACTTAAAAAAAAAACGTTTTTTGGACATTTGAAAAACGCAGAACTATAGATTGGTCTGTGTACTACTATAAGCAGTTTAGAGTGCGTAGCTATCATTATTTGTCAATTCTAAAACAGTAATCTTAGAAACGTCTGCAAGCGCTTCTCGCAGCGCTCTCCAATGGTGAAACATAGCTACTGAAGCCCGAGCTGAGGTAAAGCGCACCCTTAAACTCTGATAGTGGATTTAATAAAACTCACTGGGACCAATTCTTTATTAGGACCAATATATGTTGTCTTATTCTTAAGATTTATTGAAACTGAAGATTTCATAATTTTGTAATTTTGTATGGCAAAACCTGAAGAAATTAAAAATATCTCTGGTCATTATAGTCGACAAGTACGACGGCGTAGAAGGGCCATTGAGTAACATTTTTTTTTTAATTCTGACTTAATCTCAAAATTTTGACTTTTATTCTCAAAATTTTGACTTTTAATCTCAGAATTTTGACTTTTAATCTCAAAATTTTGACTTTTAATCTCAAAATTTTGACTTTTAATCTCAAAATTTTGACTTTTAATCTCAAAATTTTGACTTTTATTCTCAAAATTTTGACTTGTATTCACAAAATTTTGACTTTTAATCTCAAAATTTTTACTTTTAATCTCAAAATTTTGACTTTTAATCTCAAAATTTTCACTTTTAATCTCAAAATTTTGACTTTTAATCTCAGAATTTTGACTTTTATTCTCGAAATTTTGACTTTTATTCTCAAAATTTTGACTTTAATTCTCAAAATTTTGACTTTTAATCTCAAAATTTTGACTTTAAATCTCAAAGTTTTGACTTTTAATCTCAAAATTTTGACTTTTAATCTCAAAATTTTGACTTTTATTCTCAAAATTTTGACTTTTATTCTAAAAATTTTGACTTTTATTCTCAAAATTTAAACTTTTAATCTCAAAATTTTGACTTTTAATCTCAACATTTTGACTTTTAATCTCGAATTTTTGACTTTTAATCTCAAAATTTTGACTTTAAATCTCAAAGTTTTGACTTTTAATCTCAAAATTTCGACTTTTAATCTCAAAATTTTCACTTTTAATATCAAAATTTTGACTTTAAATCTCAAAATGTTGACTTTTAATCTCAAAATTTTGACTTTTATTCTCCAAATTTTGACTTTTAATCTCAAAATTTTGACTTTTGATCTCAAAGTTTTGACTTTTAATCTCAAAATTTTGACTTTTAATCTCAGAATTTTGACTTTTAATCTCAAAATTTTGACTTTTAATCTCAAAATTTTCACTTTTAATCTCAAAATTTTCACTTTTAATCTCAAAATTTTGACTTTTAATCTCAGAATTTTGGTTTTATTCTCGGAATTTTGACTTTTATTCTCAAAATTTTGACTTTTATTCTCAAAATTTTGACTTTTATTCTCAAAATTTTGACTTTTAATCTCAAAATTTTGACTTTTAATCTCGAAATTTTGACTTTTAATCTCAAAATTTTGACTTTTATTCTCAAAATTTTGACTTTTATTCTCAAAATTTTGACTTTTATTCTAAAAATTTTGACTTTTATTCTCAAAATTTAAACTTTTAATCTCAATATTTTGACTTTTAATCTCAAAATTTTGACTTTTAATCTCGAATTTTTGACTTTTAATCTCAAAATTTTGACTTTAAATCTCAAAGTTTTGACTTTTAATCTCAAAATTTCGACTTTTAATCTCAAAATTTTCACTTTTAATCTCAAAATTTTGACTTTTAATCTCAAAATTTTGACTTTAAATCTCAAAATGTTGACTTTTAATCTCAAAATTTTGACTTTTATTCTCCAAATTTTGACTTTTAATCTCAAAATTTTGACTTTTGATCTCAAAGTTTTGACTTTTAATCTCAAAATTTTGACTTTTAATCTCAGAATTTTAACTTTTATTCTCAAAATTTTGACTTTTATTCTCAAAATTTTGACTTTAAATCTCAAAATTTTGACTTTTATTCTCAAAATTTAAACTTTTAATCTCAAAATTTTGACTTTAAATCTCAAAATTTTGACTTTTAATCTCAAAATTTTGACTTTTGATCTCAAAGTTTTGACTTTAAATCTCAAAGTTTTGACTTTTAATCTCAAAATTTCGACTTTTAATCTCAAAATTTTCACTTTTAATCTCAAATTTTTGACTTTTAATCTCAAAATTTTGACTTTGAATCACAAAATATTGACTTTTAATCTCAAAATTTTGACTTTTATTCTCCAAATTTTGACTTTTTATCTCAAAATTTTGACTTTTGATCTCAAAGTTTTGACTTTTAATCTCAAAATTTTGACTTTTAATCTCAGAATTTTGACTTTTATTCTCAAAATTTTGACTTTTAATCTCAAAATTTTGACTTTTGATCTGAAAGTATTGACTTTTAATTTCAAAATTTTGACTTTTAATCTCAAAATTTTGACTTTTAATCTCAGAATTTTGACTTTTAATCTCAAAACTTTGACTTTAAATCTCAAAATTATGACTTTTAATCTCAAAATTTTGACTTTTAATCTCAAAATTTTCACTTTTAATCTCAAAATTTTGACTTTTAATCTCAAAATTTTGACTTTTATTCTCGGAATTTTGACTTTTATTCTCAAAATTTTGACTTTTATTCTCAAAATTTTGACTTTTATTCTCAAAATTTTGACTTTTAATCTCAAAATTTTGACTTTTAATCTCAAAATTTTGACTTTTAATCTCAAAATTTTGACTTTTATTCTAAAAATTTTGACTTTTATTCTCAAAATTTTGACTTTTATTTTAAAAATTTTGACTTTTATTCTCAAAATTTAAACTTTTAATCTCAATATTTTGACTTTTAATCTCAGAATTTTGACTTTTATTCTCGAAATTTTGACTTTTATTCTCAAAATTTTGACTTTAATTCTCAAAATTTTGACTTTTATTCTCAAAATTTTGACTTTTAATCTCAAAGTTTTGACTTTTAATCTCAAAATTTTGACTTTTAATCTCAAAATTTTGACTTTTATTCTCAAAATTTTGACTTTTATTCTCAAAATTTAAACTTTTGATCTCAAAATTTTGACTTTTAATCTCAACATTTTGACTTTTAATCTCGAATTTTTGACTTTTAATCTAAAAATTTTGACTTTAAATCTCAAAGTTTTGACTTTTAATCTCAAAATTTCGACTTTTAATCTCAAAATTTTCACTTTTAATCTCAAAATTTTCAATTTTAATCTCAAAATTTTGACTTTAAATCTCAAAATGTTGACTTTTAATCTCAAAATTTTGACTTTTATTCTCCAAATTTTGACTTTTAATCTCAAAATTTTGACTTTTATTCTCCAAATTTTGAAATTTAATCTCAAAATTTTGACTTTTGATCTCAAAGTTTTGACTTTTAATCTCAAAATTTTGACTTTTAATCTCAGAATTTTGACTTTTATTCTCAAAATTTTGACTTTTAATCTCAGAATTTTGACTTTTAATCTCAAAATTTTGACTTTTAATCTCAAAATTTTCACTTTTAATCTCAAAATTTTCACTTTTAATCTCAAAATTTTGACTTTTAATCTCAGAATTTTGACTTTTATTCTCGGAATTTTGACTTTTATTCTCAAAATTTTGACTTTTATTCTCAAAATTTTGACTTTTATTCTCAAAATTTTGACTTTTAATCTCAAAATTTTGACTTTTAATCTCAAAATTTTGACTTTTAATCTCAAAATTTTGACTTTTATTCTCAAAATTTTGACTTTTATTCTCAAAATTTTGACTTTTATTCTCAAAATTTTGACTTTTATTCTCCAAATTTTGAAATTTAATCTCAGAATTTTGACTTTTAATCTCAAAATTTTGACTTTTAATCTCAAAATTTTCACTTTTAATCTCAAAATTTTCACTTTTAATCTCAAAATTTTGACTTTTAATCTCAGAATTTTGACTTTTATTCTCGGAATTTTGACTTTTATTCTCAAAATTTTGACTTTTATTCTCAAAATTTTGACTTTTAATCTCAAAATTTTGACTTTTATTCTCAAAATTTTGACTTTTATTCTCAAAATTTTGACTTTTATTCTAAAAATTTTGACTTTTATTCTCAAAATTTAAACTTTTAATCTCAATATTTTGACTTTTAATCTCAAAATTTTGACTTTTAATCTCGAATTTTTGACTTTAAATCTCAAAATTTTGACTTTAAATCTCAAAGTTTTGACTTTTAATCTCAAAATTTCGACTTTTAATCTCAAAATTTTCACTTTTAATCTCAAAATTTTGACGTTTAATCTCAAAATTTTGACTTTAAATCTCAAAATGTTGACTTTTTATCTCAAAATTTTGACTTTTATTCTCCAAATTTTGACTTTTAATCTCAAAATTTTGACTTTTGATCTCAAAGTTTTGACTTTTAATCTCAAAATTTTGACTTTTAATCTTAGAATTTTGACTTTTATTCTCAAAATTTTGACTTTTATTCTCAAAATTTTGACTTTAAATCTCAAAATTTTGACTTTTATTCTCAAAATTTAAACTTTTAATCTCAAAATTTTGACTTTAAATCTCAAAATTTTGACTTTTAATCTCAAAATTTTGACTTTTGATCTCAAAATTTTGACTTTTGATCTCAAAGTTTTGACTTTTAATCTCAAAATTTTGACTTTTAATCTCAGAATTTTGACTTTTATTCTCAAAATTTTGACTTTTAATCTCAAAATTTTGACTTTTGATCTGAAAGTATTGACTTTTAATTTCAAAATTTTGACTTTTAATCTCAAAATTTTGACTTTTAATCTCAGAATTTTGACTTTTAATCTCAAAATTTTGACTTTAAATCTCAAAATTATGACTTTTAATCTCAAAATTTTGACTTTTAATCTCAAAATTTTGACTTTTGATCTCAAAGTTTTGATTTTTAATCTCAAAATTTTGACTTTTGATCTCAAAGTTTTGACTTTTTATCTCAAAATTTTGACTTTTAATCTCAGAATTTTGACTTTTATTCTCAAAAAAATGACTTTTAATCTCAGAATTTTGACTTTTATAATCAAAATTTTGACTTTTAATCTAAAAATTTTGACTTTTAATCTCAAATTTTTGACTTTGTTTCTCAAAATGTATACTTGTATCATTGAACTCTACAATATCGTATTTAGTGCAAGCGCTTTTACAACTGGAGCTCAATTAATGTTGACATCATCAGGTTTTGAGTGTTAAATTACCACCAAACTCAAAATTTTGAGAATAAAAGTCAAAATTTTGAGAATAAAAGTCAAAACTTTGAGATTAAAGTCAGAATTTAAAAAAAAATGTTACTCCATGGCCCTTCTACGCCGTCGTAGACAAGAGTCATTTACATGAAGTTATATTAACTACAATTATCTTACAATGATGTTAGTATGGGTTTTGGAAAAATATTCATAACTATTATAGAAAAATATTCCCAAGACCTTGTATAAGTTAGGTTATATGATTTAACATGCATACAAAATCCAAGCACATGTAACTTCTAAACAAATAGCCAAAATATGATGTTTTTTTTTTGTTGACAACAGTAACTATGAATAAATAAAACTACGATAACAGAACAAAATTTATCGCTACATCAACACATGGAACCACTTAAAACAGCGAATGGGCCGTTACTGGGTATGAATGGTAACAATGGCGTGACATTTTAACCGTCACCAACATCATATTGGAGATGGATCTACACAAAACACTCTGAGACTTACATTTAATAAACACAATGAAAATTAGTACCAGTGACTGCGTATTTTTCTTTTGCAAATAGTTGAACAATTATAAATATAATGTTTGTTCACCGAATTCTGTTGACTGTGACTCATATTAGAAGAAAACGGTGTAAAAAGTATATAAAAAACTAAATTTTACATTATTCCTGATTTCAAACGAACTTGTTCATAATAAGAGTGAACGATTACAGTATAAGACTTTAACTGTGGAATACTAGTATTTTTAAACTTTAAGTCACAATGAACTTACATTTTTGAACATTTATACGATTTCAGATCACCTTACAGTTTTTAATTATTTAAAAGTAATTGATTTTTAAATCGATCCAGTTAAGCTTTTTTATGAAAACAATAATGCCTTCCATCTAGAAAATGACAATGATAAATTTCGGTTTTCATAATCCAAAACATTGGATAAAATCGACTTTAAAATGATGGATGGCAGATCATTCTTACCTCCTTAAACTTTACTTTCCATCTCATCTTCCTAAAGAGTATTGCTGAATATTTATATCACGGTGTAAAATATATCATTGAGAAAGTAATCCTTGTGAAAGTATTAGGACAAACGTTTAACTGTTTACTGTTTTATACCCATAAATTGATAAACAAGTCTTCACAATGTCAGTATTACGAAGTTTTGTTTGTCCATTTAACGTTTAATGCTTTATTATTATCTTAAGATAGAGGTAGTAAGTATATCCAAGTATATCCTAGATCTTGTAGAAGTAGGATCCAAGATGGAAAAAAACCTTACAGATGTATTTGGTTGATCATTATTCGTAGAAAAACGATTACACATTCCAAAGTTGGTAAAAGTGCAAAAACAGTATTCAACAGATTTTCAATGTGCACATGAATATTATGTGCTCTATGGCAAAAACACCATCTGTTATTTATATTAGGTAAAAGCGTTGTGTTTTCAAGTGTTATCGGAGAACTCAACTACTATTGGAGGACCGGCTTTAGCAATCAAGAAAAGTCTTTTATTACAGAGTGCGCGGTGAATTGTAACGACACTCGTTATTTTGCGTCGGTGATCAAGGGAGGTTTATTCAACTTGATCAGTAATTTACTTCAAATGAAACAGGCGATAGATTTGAGCAATATTCACTACTGGGAGTTGAGGTTTGTAGGGGAACATTTTACAGGTTACACTCAGTTGTTGCGGTTTAGCACACTATCAACATCCCCTATCCAAGGCGAATAATAGAAATCTTGATTGTGTCTGTAGGTAAATTAAATAATTTATTATTACAACCCTTTTAGTTCCATTGTACGAAGTATAACTTTTTGCCGTTGTTCACGCAAATCTTACAATAATTTTGATGTCTTTAGTCAAAACTTACTGTTATCTTGCTTTACTAAAATTTAGATAAAATATGTAGCCTAGTAAGAAATTAATTATTCGCAAGGTTAATTTACAACAAAATATCTTCTTTATGGCTGAAGATTGTGCTACAATTTTGTTTACTGTTTTTACTGCCTTTACTTGTACTTTTTATGTGCAGTAGGTGTAAGAACGATTTTGAGACTGTTGTTTATCATCTCACCATCTGTATGTAGTCTGATAAATGTTCGGTCTTGTTAGCTCTAGTGCTCAATGAGAAGGGAGTCAATGTCAAAGTTTATTTAACAGGGGTAGGTATCTTTGGAAAAGTTACCTGTATCTTCTCCCATGCTGGTGTGTAAAGAGTAAGTGGACATAGCGGATTGATTGTAAAGGGGGATGTTTTGATTAAGAATCGATAGCGTTCACTTAATTACACTACACATAGTATCTGGGGACCGAGCGATGGGTCGATAGTTTATTTCTATTGTACCCCTGTATCGAGTCATCATCATTGTAACCTTTTCTCAATTAGTTACAAATGATGCTTTTCCCTTTGAAATATATTTTGTAATTCGCTAGTATACTGTCGATGGTTTGTGATAAGCACATGTTACAAGTCTTTTGTTGACTTTTTTCCTTGTTATTTTGTTCAACCAACGTTGGCTTCTTAGCAACCCATAAGGCCAATGTTAAAAAGTTTGACTCTCAATTTCGTTTGTTTACGTATTTAGATTTTTGTTGACAGTTTTAATTGATGTAAACACGTTTTTAGGTCATATATAAATTATTTACAACATTTGAAGGGAATCGTTGAAGAACTTTTCGAGATCTTTGTGCAAGCATACATCCAAGAAAACATTGCTCCTATCATATGAGTATGATCTCATATTCTCTGAGATAAATTCTATCTCAGATAAATTCATTCTATCTCAACAAATCAGAGATAAATCTCATATTCTCATCTTGACTCTCGTATAGGATTTTCTTCCACTTCAATAAAATTGAAACTAGTTGAATTACCACTTGTCACAAATTCTATCCAGCTTTCCTCCTCCAATGCTTTAAAAACTCAAGGCAGGGAGCGCAATTCTTGTACAAAATTCTTACGCTTTTTGTCTAAGCGTAATTATTTCTCACCACTTTAAATTTTTTAACGGAGCGTTGCGACGCGTAACTGTTAACAAAGTTAGGCTCAAGCCACATTAGCTGTGATGGCACATTAGGCACATTCAGCCTGATAATGGCCTCTTCTGCTGATAACGTCATCTAAATATCATGTGACCCAGATATTTTAATAGAGGTGAAATTCAGACTTAACGTTGCAATACCGGTATTTGTTTAATTTTACCGTGCTTACTTTTATTTTAATTCCATCTGTCGGTTGTCTTGTAGGAAGATTGCTAAACTTCACTGTTGAAAGGGTTTCAATTCGCTAGACACAATCGATTTGTTTATGTTGTGACGTAGTCCATCCAACTTTTTATTTTCGAAATTTACGCATTTTATATCACAACAAATTAGGATCGACGTCACAAATGAGGGTTTAGAATAATATAAAATTCATATCATGCTATTTATCGTAAAATCTGAAACTTCTTAAGTAGATGTTGAATAAAATCTGGTTTAAAATATAGTCAAATAAACATAAGAAAATGATTTTTAAAAAGTCTAACGATAATTTTAATTCCAACGTCATAAATTTTTCTTCTGTAGTTACTTGTATGTTGCAGACAATACTAAGACCCACATGTTTTTGACAAATGACAAACACTCGTATATGTGGGTAGTACGGCTTATCTCTAAATGGCAGACACAGAGGAAGTGTATAACCAAACATAGCAGTAGTGGGTCTGGTGACATGTTTGCTGTTGTTGGTCCATATATTCTCTCTGTGACATCCACAGTTTTTAGTTTGGTACAGTTTCAAAATGAAGGATATTTTTTTATATTTAGTATTAAATAAAGGGTTATATGTTTGCATTGTCGTCATTCTACGGCGTGCTTAACATACATCAGCTGATGTAAAAGATATGATCACTTCAGAGCTCTAAAATAATGAGTATATATACAAATAGTTTCTTTCAATTAATTAGGATTATCCTACCCTACATTAACTGTATATAGAGTACTTGTGTACGAGTAATCTTAGTTTTAGGTTAAACAATATTTATGCTAGGCTCTGATCTGGGAAAATTTTGTTTTCGTCAATATCTTGAATGAAATAATTTTAATATTTTGAACTTTGGCCTTGGGGTGCCAAGTAAGTAGACAAGGTGGTTTTACGAAAATTTAAACAAATGAATACAGTAGTAACATGGGATTATAACATAGCATCCACAGTATACTAACAATTACACAATACAGTAAAAAAGAAAAGGACATTCGGAAGAATACCATTGAGCATTTACACTTAATGTATATTGATATGAAATGGGAAAAATATAACCATTGACTATACACAGAACAGACTTCCCATGTAATGTAAAAATTTGAAGCCAAAAACTTCGATCAATCTGTTGATATTGTCTTCTAACTAATGACTGGTCTAATCACCCGGATAATTTTGGTGCGAAAAATTAATTATATCCAACCGTACTTACAGAGTGGGACAAAACGTTTTAAAAAAAGGACTATGAAGTACCGTATTATCCCAACTGAACAGAACAAGACCATATTTTTGCCAAGCTTATTGTTGAGCTACTTTATGAGAATACCTGTAATAAGGGAATTACCGTACGACCTACGGCAATAGCTAAAAAAACTATGAAATAATGTTATTTCTGATAATTGTTGGACCGATTTAATTTAAAGCTATAAGCTTTTAAATTTAAAGTCAATATTACGCATTTGCGTCGATTAAATTTCTGTAATTTGAGAGGTCAATTCCATCTTAAAACCCAAAGTAAAATCATTCAATGGATTAAACTAAAATTTATTGCGTAATCGTAATCTATATCAATTAACCCGTTATAAAGATTTCTTGATCCGTTGGTTTAGAGAAACTGTTTGGGTTGGATTTTGGGCATTTTCACTGCACATTTTTATACGAGAATACATACAGCAACGGAGGCTTAATTACAATAAAGATAATTTGCCAGGATTGAATGATAAATTATAGTTATATCAGAATCCATCGTCATTCCTCTGGATATTGCTTTATATTAATAAAATTATTTTGTTACCTTACAATATCCCACGAATACTAGAAAAATGCAGGTATGGATCATAAACATAAACCTAAACAAATGACGTTGTTGGCCCGAATCCTTTACTAAAAGGAACATATGCTTTGGCAGTTCCATTTAAGCAATGTTAAATGGAACTGCTAATATTGTACTGAAATACAGTATACAAAAGACTAGTATAGTTTAAAGGACTGATTTTTTTTCGTTTTACATATGAACTGTGCTCGTGTTTAACTTATTCAGACAACACCATAAAAATGAATCTTTGTAGTTATGATTGAGAAGCTTCAAATAGCCATCAAAACATATCCAGCAAGCTCCCTACAAATTACTGTACAATGTCTAGGATTGTTTGACTAGTTATGTTTTAGTTATTATTATTTTGTCATACTTTACTACGCCAATTCTGCAGCTATGAAAATGTATAATACATTTATGTTTACTTCAAGTTTGAGCAATTTTTTATGAGGTGGGAAAAAATATTTCATTGCGTCTATTCCATAAAAAAACATGATTCGCTTTGCCAAGGAACGAAATGCATAAGTCTAAAAAATCTTTAAAATAAGTTGCAAGGAAGAGAGAGTGAAATTCCCGTAGCTCGTAAAGCTCAAATTACATTTCATTACAAACCCTAACACCCCTTAATTGAGTCCCTAGATACCTAAACCACCCACGCTTCCGATCCAGTGGCTCTTTTATTAGACAGCTTGTTTATGGCTAAATCATTTTGTTAGAATGAAAACATAGCATAAAAAAGGTATAAATCTTTCTCCTTGGCAAAAAAAAACATTATAAGGATAGCCCACTACATATATAAAATGACTTAAAGACTGTTTTTTTAACGTAACCTAAATTACAAGTACTGTCAGACACTGTTGTTGACAAACAAGGTATCCCTGTCCCCCCATATTGGTATCCCTGTCTGGCTTGCTTCGTTGCCGATCACATTATATGCATTGTTTCATAAGATTTAATGTTATTGAGAATTTATTGTAACATTGTGTATTTGCAAGCTCAAATAGAGAATGTATTGTAGGTCAATCTTTTTGTTTCCTCCTAATGCAGTTTCCTTAAAATTTGACGAATAAATAAATAGTTTATTTATAAGGTAGGAGAATCATATACACAAAATGTTTTTTTTTAAACCTTTCTTGGCGAAGAATGTTTTACTTTAAAAGTAATCTTCAACATGAAATCAACTTTACAGTGTTATCCCAGTATCTTATAAATCAAATATTGATATACTTGTCACAAATTTATGGAAACTGGATCTGTAGAAAACAAAAGGAAAATGCATAACTACAATACATACTCTTTGCAATAAACTCCCAATGACTCAAAGGTAACTAAATGCAACAATGCATATCAGCTGATCGGAAAAAATTAAGTAAAGAAAACCGGGAAATATAAGCTTGTTCTGTCATTAAAACGTGTCTCCCGGTTCTTTTAATTTGGATTGTGTTTTGAAATTTTATATCTTTATTGATCAAAATATCTATCACTAAATACCACATAAACCTTGTATAATTTAGATGAGATTGGATGAGTCCAAATGGATATATTTAGTCCATAACGCTTGATACTGAATAACACATAATACCAGGCTAAACAGGGGTTTTATGAGATAACCTAATGAATGTATTAGATAATAATGGTTTGCGGCTATTGTATTAGTATTAACGAATCTCCCTATAGGGAAGTAGCTATTCCCGTAGGTCTCTGGTAAGACTTGCGCCCGGGAACGATTTACTTTTTCATTTTGATGTCCCCAGAGGCCAAAAACACACTGAAGAATGTACAAGTAATGTAGTATTTGATAATCATAATTTTAATATAGTGGTACTTTTTTGATAACAGCACACACTCCAATATGAAATTGTATATTTCATTAGTAGGACCGAAAGTGGCATTTTACGGCGCTCAAGTTTCATGTGTGAGGCAAAGCCGAACACACGAAAACCAAACATAGAGTTATTTTCACGCACGAGGCGAAGCCGAGGACGGGAGTAATGAACCGTATCGGAAAATAACTTTCTGTACGAGTTATGAACGATACTTTTCATCACGACACAAAAATACAGACATACAGAATACCCAGAATACCAGTCCTCAGTAATTTTAAAAGTCTTATATTTCTTAATTATTTTTATTAAATATCACAATAAAAGAAAAGTTTACATAGCAAACCTGCTACATAATAACAAAAAAATTTTGAAGTTTAAGGTTATGTGTTTTGTGGCTTTTTAATTGTTGTTGGCAATCACTAGCTCCTTCCTTTATAAGTTGTTGGATGTTTTGAAACATCCACATAATTCAGTTTTAGACCACTCTCTATAATTTAAAATCTACTTCACGCATCGGTTTCATGATTATTTATATCTCAGATAAGTATATTAATAAATCCTTAGTCACTTTATTTAGTTCATAATTTTATACTTTGTACCAGTCCGTAAACTCTAGTCCGTCACTTCGTATTCCTCTTCATAATCTTTTCCGTGATTTCTCTGGTGGAAGGTTTTAAGCTATGAAGTTTTTTTTTTCATAAAATCATAAGGGAACTGCTTTTGAGCAGTTTCAAATAAGTACTATGCTAAAAAACACAACAAAAACTAATGCCTGTTTTGTGTACATTTAGATTTAGCAACAATGAAAACAGCTGATTTAAATAATTAAAAATAAACTATTACAAAACACTAGCGCGCAAAGTGAATAAATTAGGAACTAATCTAGAGCGAGGGAAAGTAAAATTAGAGCTAGGGAAAATCAGCTGATCACCCCTCACTCTAAATTAGGGTTTCAGAAACAACTACTTTCTTTGATATCAGCTGTTAACAAAAATAGCTACTTTTGGTTCAGAGTAATGGAAATAATATTTTTTTAAACTAAATGTAATTTTCAAATGTCCAACCGAGATGTATATGCCTACAAAACAGATATTTAACTTACAAACCTTACATTACCTGAGATAGTAATTTTTACAAGCCCGGTTCCACAATGTTCATAGTTGTGTACATATTGGATGATGAACGCACCACTAGGAGTTGAACTACTGTAAGTGATACAACAGTCTCACGTCACATTGAACATGACTATATCGGAGTTCATGGCTGCGTGCTAACATGATAATATACATGACATGTATATGGTGTAATGTTTACTACTACATAGTTTACCACGAGACACAGCAGTCATTTTGTGACGACACGGTATTCATTTTAGATACATTTTGTTTGTACAAAACATATGTCTGTGCCTATATCTTGAATTTTTTCCTAACATATAGCCTACTAGATGGCTTTTGTAAAAGAAAAAATCACCATATAGAAAATTACTACAGCGTACTATAACTATTTATCGATTGATATTATTGATTATTATTTCTATTATGTAATGGATCCATCTGGATAGTGAATGTTTTATTTAAAACAAAATTGGTATTAATACATCGGTCAGAAAAATACAAAAAAAATTATTAAAGCTTAACACAATTCAATACAACACTGAATCATATTCTAATAGAATGGAGAACAATTAAATAATATTCTAATAGTATTGTGTTCGAAGACTTTAAGTGTAAATAAAAGCATTTTCATACCAACTGTACGGTGCAATGGAAATTTTATAAATGCATATAGCCTGGTCATTGAATTTTTATAGTTATGTTTTTTATGGCCATGGGTTTCTTAGGTTAGTAAAGATGTTTTAAACAGAAACCATTATCATGTCAATCTAAACAGAATATACAGTATCAAAAGACATGAGTGCCTTATAATTGTAGCCTAAATGTACAACTATATTATAGATACAGTATGAATGTAAGTGTGTGACATTGGATGCTAAGGTCCAGCCTGTATAACCCAATAATTTATACTCTGACAACCCAATAGTGTAGTTTATGTTTAACCACTACCTACTTCAACTAATTACATCAACTATCGACTTTGCACCTATTACCCTAGTTATTATGTGTTTAAGATTGCCATTGTGCATTAGCATTAGTTTAACCAGCAGACTTAGATGGAGTTTGTACTTTAGCCCGTTAAATTATGATTTTCTATTTAAAGATATTACAAATCCATCTAAAGGTTGGTTCATCAATAAAAAAGTCCTAAATCATAAAAATATCCCCGTGGCAGAAAGTCATTAGTCTGCCTGGATTTTTACCACATTTCCATAAAGAAAATTAGTATGTTATAGTCCTTTAAATTCTGAACAAAATTGTACAAATCCCATTTCCGTATATTTACCCTCACCGCTTACACATGATAAAGGTTGTTGACAAACTTATGGGAGAAAGTATGTGTCAGAATGCTGATACCGTTTATAAAGAAACTGTTTAGTAAATCAATAAACAGACTAAAGGTATTTTTTAGTCCTCAGGTTTGACGTAGCTGCTTTTATGTCCAAAAATTTATTGAATGATACATTTTTAATTAAATTTTACACTGATGATTAGTTGTTATGTACATTGTCTCTTTTCTGTTTTGTTATTGGTTCTATTTATTTGATTGCTAGTTTAGTCATTGTTACTAGATATATGATGATGTTGTTCTGAAAAGCAGTTGTACTGAGAAACGCTTGGTCAATAAGGCATTTTTTTATTTATTTATTAACTAAACATTTTCAAAGGCAAAAACCCATTGATAGGGACTAGCAACTGTAAGCCTTTTCACTACTGAAGGTGTTTGGGACTAAACTGTAAACTGTGTTGAATAAAAATTCTCAAAATTAATGTTTGATTTTATTTTATTTGAATCTATTGTTCCTGGTAAAATTATACACATATTTAATGTTCACTGTAATTTTTTACTCTGCTATACAAAACTCAGGGTCACATGATATTTAGAGGACGCTATCAGCAGAAGAGGCCATTATCAGCCTGAATGTGCCTAATGTGCCATCACAGCTAATGTGGCTTGAGCCTAACTTTAACAGTTACGCGTTGCAACGCTCCGTTAAAATATTTAAAGTGGTGAGAAATAATTACGCTTAAAGAAAAGGCGTAGGAATATTTTTTTTAGAAAATTTATTCCCTTGCTAGACGCTTACGGTAAATTTTTCGTGTAAACATAAACACATTAACAAAATTGTTAGAGTTACGTGGAATATGTATTATATTTATGTAAAGTTGTATTATTTTGTATTGTCTAAAAGTTGGGTTGCGTTTAGAGATTATATAGTTTATCCATAAACAAAATTAAGACGAGTTCAATGTAAATGTGGGGCTTACTAACATGATATGATGGGGATGAAGCGTGGTGTACAATTTTTTTACTGATCTCCTAAATATTTTCCCTTGTAAGCATCAATTCCCAGCAGTGAATATTGCTCAAATCTATCGCCTGGTTCATTTGAAGTAAATTACTGTTCAAGTTGAATAAACCTCCCTTGATCACCGACGCAAAATAACGAGTGTCGTTACAATTCACCGCGCACTCTGTAATAAAAAGCTTTTCTTGATTGCTAAAGCCGGTCCTCCAATAGTAGCTGAGTTTTCCGAAAAACGCTAAAAAAAGCGTTTTTATTGATGAACAATTACAGATTGTTTTTTTCGTACTTGTTATTTAGAATTTTATCTATTACCGGGGACCTAGCCTTACTGGGTTGTGATTAATTGGTTTTAATCGTTTAAAATGTCATAAACAAACACATTTTATAACTCACCAACAGTTGTTTTATTACAAACCATAAAAATTTAATCACTAAATATTAATAACTCTGTAATGAAAGAATATGCACTAAAACGAACTTGAGATAAACCTAAATTAATGATCTTATAAAGTGTAATACACAAAATCATATTACTCTCGAAATAGCTGTTTTTAAATTTTCACCATGTAACCCAATGTCTTCATTAAACGGTGGTCTATTTAGCGACAACGATTTTTCGCCCTTGAACTATTACTTCTAAGGGATTCTACTATTTCATTGGGCTTTGGCATAATAATTATATGCTTATTTGCCAATTTAAAAAAACCCATATGTGATTAATTTACTTTGAATATTTTTATAATTATAATTTTAAATCTTTACCTCTGTAATTGTTCTGATCTAAGACTCCATTAGTCCAGTGCTAAGAGTTTTAGTTACCAAATGAGTTATCAGCAACGTTCAAAGTTCCCTGCGGTAGGCCTACTGGTCCACCAATAAATGTGCTTCTCTACAAAATTCTCTGCTACTAAAATGTTAGTCGAATTTTTCCCCTAGTGTTGTAAACATAAAAAAAAACAAGACTTTGCTCATAAAAGCATGAGATAGACTATAAAATAGGATACCCGGGAATTAGGCTCTCTTGAAGGGTTACCATAAGTGTACTATAAGTTGAAACTTTTCGAGACATATCCTAATGATATTTCTTTAGAAAGAATCATGTAAAAGTATGATTCTTTTTGTAACCAAGTATTGTGGTTTGTTTGTCACTAAAACAAATCTTCCTTTAAGTAAAATTAAAACGTCAGCATAAGCATACTCCCAAAAAATACTCTCGTATAAGGTTTGTTCTGTATACACTTATTGGTTAGCATTGTCTGATTTAATCGCATTTAGTTTACAATTCGATTGGTGAAGATAATAAAACTCAATTGAAGATCAAGTGAAACAAATTCTATAAAAGATTATGAAGTACTAAAAGTAAATCAAAGACGATCTAGAGCTGTCATCGATTAGTTACGTTTGTCTCAGCTTAATTCAGTGTTTCTGTCTATTGTTGAATTGATTTACATTTTATTCTTAAATGTCTTGTATTTTGTTATCAACATTTAGATAGATAGATATACAGATTTTTGTCATGCATTAATAACCATTGTGAAATTTTGTTTCCAATAAGATTGTTTTGGGTCGGACCCTTAGTAAATATTCATTCGCTCTAAAAAGAATACTAATCACTGCTATGATTATCATGATTGTTTGCCATAAAGTTGTTACTAAACTTTTATTGTACACAATAAGATTCCACTAGAATTTGTATATTAACAAGATACGAATAATACCTACTTAATCTAGTCTATGTAGTGAAACCTGAAGACATGGTAATTGTAAATAAAGAATAATTACTATTTAATAGCTGCCTTAGTGCAGTGAGATGGATAAATAATATAAAACCTGTCGATGTAAAACCGAAAGTTATGGGGTAAAAAATCTGGCTAGGGCTACACAACAGTTAACGCACTAATTACATTTTTAATTCAAACAAAAATTTAGTACTAAATATAAAGCGATTGTCACATGAATATCGGGATAGAATATTCAACCTACAATCAAAGCTATCAGCAATTAGACATATCATATTACTGATTTGGTTGTCAAGAACCCTTTTCATTGGTTTGGTTGGTGGGAGTCACTATGATATTTGATGGGGGAAAATCACAAAAGTCGCAATAACTTTTGATCCGTAACTTTTACAGCAGTAGGGTTTGTACAATTTTGTTTACAGGTAAACGGAATATAACCTATACATATTTCGTATATATTAATTTAGAGTGTTTTTTTTTTACAAATTAGAATTTTCTGTTAATTATAACTGTTTATGGGAAGATAACAACCGTAGCAATAACTTTAGAACCATAATTATTGCAGCTGGTGGTCGTACGATTTTGCTTAAAGGTAAAATATAAAGCAATATCCTATAACAAGTTTTATAAAAAAACAATTAAGCTACTTAAAAAAAAACACATTTTTCGTTTTGCTTTCATAGGAAAGTCACCATTAATAATAAATAAAATATTTCAATAAAAGTAAAAAAATGACTGTAGAAACTATAGATTAGTAGGCCTACTTACAACCAATTTTCCTTCAAATCTCTGAATACATCTTTGTATTTTGCTTTAACCCTTGATTTGAAAATAAAAATATGTAATGAGGAACTAACAGATCAAGTCAAATATTGAAAAAGTAGTAATTCTTAAAATAATCGTGTTTTATATTTAATTTAATTTATATTTAATTTTTTTAAACGCTATTATGTAATTAACTTGCATTTTTATTTAAATAAATATTGGAAGATACGTTTCCTAATCACACCAAAACTATAATAGTAATTGGTACGATGGATTTGGAATATATTACTTTGCAATTATAAACAAGTCATTTAAATGATAATGAACAGACAATGCCACTCTGAAGTAATTAAAACAATACCACCCGTTGGGAATACTTTCAACGTTGGAAAAGATAATTTCAATCAAAAATACTTATGCTTACTTGTTGCTTCCTTTGACTTTGTTGAACAATTTGATCACACAATCTTAAGGTTTAACAAGAGAAACAGCTTTAAATTAAAAGCCAATGTCACAACCACAGACCGGCAGTTGAACGTTTGATTCGATTGTTGTGTATAAAAACATCTTGTTTCTTGAGTTGAATTTCTTCGCATTTCTAAGAAAAGGCAATTAAATTAACTAAAGACTTGATTGGTAATGCTGAATTCTTTGACGATATCAAATTGTGTAAGATTATATCGCACTTAAATAATTCACTTAAAATACGTTATCACTAGGGAACTGGTGCGCAAAATGCACATTTAAAGTTACAACCCGTTTTTCCGGATTATGCAACACCATTTTAGTTTTCAAATATAACTTCGTATTTGAAAATGTTATAATTAAAAATCATCATATATGTCTTTTCATGTTAATTAGTTGTTATATGAGCAAAAACAATAATTTATAATATTTCAAATATGTTGATTTTAGATTTACGATTTAAAGAGTTTTATACCGACCTCACTCGGTTTACAATAAATTAATAAAAGTAGTCCATTTAATTTTTTTCATAAGATTTGTATCTTGTTTATAATATCACTGTGGATAAATGGAAGATAAACAGTTGTTAAATTACATTACTCATTTAATAGCGCTTTGAACTTGCCCTCTAAAAATAAATCAAAGAATAAGGGGTGAATTCTTAAAGGAAACGACTTCCTTAAAGGATCCTCTTCAAAGGTAACTTACCATTCACCCCTGGGCTAAATCATAATACTTACACACCACTTCTATCGAAGTAATGGGTTAAGTAGAATGAGGGAAAAGTGAAAAGAGGTTACATAGAAAACTCTTATTGTGTATATAAATAAAATATCCGTGTGACACTTATAGTGCGATAGAATCAGATAAATGTTTCTAGTCAGCCAAATGCATTATCATTTGACAGTTACGTCATTTCTTGTTACTCTCCTTATCGTTCAAGTACATTTTATCTTTACACATACACACACACCAAAACGTGTTTTTTTCAACTATTAGATGGCATCACGATCTTCTTAAACAGGTTTAATACCAGTTAGGAGAATATCAAACATCTAGTTTATAGTAATTTTAGTTTTTAGTAAAAACCTCATTAAGTTTTATAAAGTATTGTTGTGAAATATGTGATTGCTATTTTTGTATAAAGTACAAATAACTATACCATTCGATTTTATTTTTATTACCTCTGTGATTCAATGACAATTTTCCACAGTGTATCAGCTTGGAATCAGTCGTCCGGCAACATGTGTTATCCGATCGAAAGACTTACAACATCTCGTTTTATATTTCTCATTATAAACGTAGTTTTCTTATTTTTATCTTCTAAACAATCTTCGCGTGGTTAGATATCACATACTCTTTCAGAACGAAATATACCCCTTTCAGACACGAGAAACAGCTGGCATTACTTCAACAGCTCGTTTTTATTGGATCACCATTCCAATACCACCAAGTAGGACGTGTATTCCCAGGAGCAGACACCACACACCGCATATCTGATTGTAAGTTTCAATTACCCCCACCGGGTGTTCGAAAACAGTCCCTTCGACAATTTAAACTGTCTCCAAATCAAATATTGCCCTATAGGTTGTCGGATAGTTTTATTATTACTTCTCTCTTTCAGATTGAATAGACATCTTCCAGACAAGAGAAATAGCTTGCATTACCTCAACAGCTAGTCATTATTTGATCACCATTCCAATACCACCAAGTAGGACGTGTATTCCCAGGAGCAGACACCACACACCGCAATGTACCTCGGGGGTCTACGGTCTGTACCGTTGTTACTGTTGCGTAACTCTAATCCCATGTTGTTCCGTCCATAGAGACTTCGGAATGCACAGATCAATCTCATGTTCCATAATCAGAACATGAATCTTCATGGTCCAACAATTTTCAGTTGATTCCCCTCATAGATAGAATCTTGCATACTTTCTTTAGTTAATATCTTCTTTCCATAGTCCTTTCTTCTTTTCTAATATTGGTAGTAATCTAGTAAAACGGAATGCTGGTCTTATCTAGTTTACCATCGACAGTTTTTTAAACTAGCCGCTTCAGTTACTAGAATTGAAAGATTCACTTAACAGCGTTGTGGTATTACTTTACAACAAGAGTAACGGACCAATGAGGTTCAAGGATTAAGAGGTAATGCTTTAAACCACGGCCCCGTTCAAACGTCAACTTAAACAATGAGTAAGTTTGATGAGACATAAGTCGTTGCATCACAATCAGTGGCTACAAGAGGTTATAAACGAAAAATGTATGCTCTTGGAAGTTAAGAGTAGTGATTTTTAGTAATTGAGAAACGGTCGTAGGTTTACGCAACTCACGTAATTAGCCTTTGTGTGACACTGGTAGAAGTTTTAAAGGCACTCGCCAAGGCTCGTACCCTACATCTTCTACTAGTGTCTATCTAAAGACTATCCTTACACCATCGTTGCGTAATATACTATAAATTAACATTTATAGTTATTTAATGACTATTTAATTTTTAAATAAACCTTTTGATGGATCTGAAACATCTTAAATTCCAATCTATCGTTCAAGTACAAACTTAAACTATGTCTGCTAGTTAACTAATGCTAATGTACTACAGTAATTTGTGATCACGTAGTAACTAGGGTAATAGGTTCATAAGTCGATAAATGAAGTAGTTATACATGAACTACATTATTAAGTTATCAGAGCTTATACAAGTTAGCCCTTACGAATAAATTTACACTGATTTTCCTCTTTAGTTGTATGAGCTACATGATCATGGTATGATTAAAAATATATATTGACTCATAAACAATGCTAATGAAAAAAGGAAGTCTATAATAAATCAATCAATAATATTTATATTACTTACAAACTTCATTCGGTGACACCAGATTCGGAATATACATATATATATATTTAATGGGCTGCGTCCAGTTAAGCTACCCTAAATAACGTTTGATTGCATTTAAACCGTTTGAACACGTATAGCAGTTAGTTTCGATACAAACTGATACTGTACTACGAATTTAAAGTACAGTACGAGTATTTACCAATATTAATATTGCAAAACTTTACCTCCCAGTAGTATTATACACTTGGATCTAATAAGAATTTTATAGTACTATCCGAACCAATATAACGAAGACAAAGTACCAAATAAAATAATCTCATAAACCTACTTCGGACGAAACAATTCTATTAGTCATAAATTGTTACAGTAAATAGCCTACTTACAGTACTGTTAGATTATGTAGTTTAACATTACTAAAATAGGATTATACTATTTTTACAACGGTTGAACTTATTAATTTTCATCTACCAAATATTTTATGATACTTTACTTTTATACTTTTCAATCAGATGGCGACCATACAAAGTAGGTATTTTAAGCCAAGTATGAATGGAGATGAGTGTAGGATGAGTGGCGCAATCTTGTAGTCTTGTTAGTGACTAAGGCACATATTCCTTAGACACAGCTGTTAATTAATAGCCCATACAGCTAATGGCAACTAAGGGACCTACAGTTTATAGTGGAATCCGAACCACATTTTCCCTTGTTATATACGAATTGGTCTAATTATTTAGGATAGCACCGCGGATAGTCGTAGTACTCACTGGTGCGGACGTTAATCCACACCAGGGAGTATCGCATTCACATTGCACGCCTATAAATATCCACAATTCGTGACCTCCTAGTAGCTGGATTACAAGACGACGCCACCCATCCCAGTCCGTATTTTGATATTAAAAACAACGTATACATTGGATAAAACGACCAAATATAATCTGAAAAAGCTTTAAAATCTATTGTGTTACTTTAGAGAAAGTGTAAATGTAAATTACATACCATACGTATTACCTCTCACCCATTATAGGCTATAATCTATTAGTCTATCTATCTATATGTACCTAATAAAATATCTCATAGACCTATAATCTATTCGATTCATGGTGAGACAGTAATGTCTTGTTACGTACAATAGTACATTACCTTATTGTATTGTACAGTACTTCAGTAGGCCTACTCTCGGCAAAGTAAATATATCATGCGTGAAATACACAGTGTAATAGTGTCTAAAGTACGGTCCACGAGAGTCTGCAGTTGAAGAAAGAGCCTACGTACCACGTGACTTCGAAGGAACCAATGAGGACCGTGTGGTGTTGCCAAATCTAATAATACCAGCTGATTTGAAAATATTGTTTAGTATATTTTAATTAGTATTGGCTGCCGCCAACGGAAAACTTTCGTGACCCCGAGTGTAATGCAACGTGAGATAATATTTTTACTTAATTATTTTAGTTGCATTAACTCTTTTTAACAGTTATGTTGGTAAAATCAAAGTTTTTAATCAACTGCAGCAATCAAAGATTACTATGCAGACATTGTAGAAGTAATTCTGAAGCTAAAAAACCCTTAAAAAAAGTTCTTGTTACAATTTAAACAAGCACAGTCGAAACACATCGAACATTACAAAAACAATCTTCTTGTCCTGCTAAAAAGGAAACGAGTCCGGAAACACCGAACGGATAAGGATTAACGGATCCAGGAAAGTAATTAATTTTAATCATTGTAATGCTCTGTAATAATTTACCGAGCGCGTTCAAACTTAATTAAGTATTAACTGAGTAAATCTTCATTTATTATAAAATTAGATTTTTTTTATTCTAAAGTGAAACTCATTATTTTAAGGTTTACCTTTTTAATAGATTCACTAATTTATACTTTTATAGCTCATCTATTTAATCCATCAAATGTATCTGTTCACATCCATACTGACACAAAGAAATATTTAAATATCAATGAATCCATAACTGTTTCATTTCCATCCCCAATGTCTTAAGTTTAAAGTAAGTACATATAACTTAAATTTACCATCCTAAAATTACAAAACAATAAATGTATAACAAATCAATCTTCAAGCTAGATTAGTCACATAATGCTTTTAAGGCCTATCTTACCAAAGTACATGACAATTAAAAGGTATGACCTGTGTGGAAGATAACTAACGAAGTCAAAATTGTAAAGTAAGACTGGCTGTCTCATACTGGGCCTGTGAAATGAAATTCTTTCTCTATGCGGGATAGTCTAAAATCATCTGGGGAATTAAAAAAACGGAATACTTCATACTTTTACAAATAAAGCTTTGTTGTTTTGCAAATCGTTGAGATAACAACCAAGTCCTCCACCCTTCAGTTAAACAAAATCACCACTCACCAAATTGTCCATACACGATTGAATTGTTCAGGTACTGATAAATATGATTGAAAAAATATACATTATACCATAGACAAATATAATTAAATATTTAATTCTTTTTGTCTGTGATTATACTGAATCAACATCGTACATGACAAATTTACTTTTTAGGTGGTCCAATAAAATTCGACTTAAACTTTGAGTTTGAGTTCGACTCAAACGTATTAGATTGTAAATAAAATATCTAGTTTTGTTTAGGAGTTTTACCTAATCAACAATGTTTGATAGACGTGGAGGTTACGTATATTAAAATATTGTTTACAAACAAAAGGATGCAGCCCTAAACAAGCTGTCTAATAAAAGAGCCACTGGATCGGAAGCGTGGGAGGTTTAGGTATCTAGGGACTCAATTAAGGGGTGTTAGGGTTTGTAATGAAATGTAATTTGAACCTCACGAGCTACGGAGATTTCACTCTCTCTTCCTTACAACTTTTTGTTCTATTTTTAAATCTATGTCTTCGTTCGCTAACGAAGCGAACCATGGTTTTTATGGAATAAAGACAATAGAATATTTATTTCCTCCACTGATTAAAAAAAATAGCTCAAACTAAAGAATCTGTTTTACACTTGTTATGGCTCTAGGATTTCGTATTAAAGCTCGCCAAACAATCCTTGACATGTAGTATGGGAATTTGTAGTAAACTTTACATGCTTTGGGGGTTATTCGAAACTTCACCATCGTAAAGGGACAAAATGATCCACTTTTATGGTGTCAGAATAAGTTAAACATGAACATAATTTACTTGAAAACTAAAAAGTTAGTGTCCTTTCAACTAGACTCGTTTATGTCTTTGTTTTATTTTGAACAAATACTTGTTTAACTTATTCTGACCATATCTGAAAAAAACTCATATTTTATGGGTCTGTACCATTGTACAAAGCACTATTCAATCTGGACGTAAACACCGTCGGTCGTGCCGTAAAAACTCTAGTCATGCGTGTTATGTTTCTGCTGTTTGCAACCTATGTGTGGGAAAAATTTCCTTCAGAATAAGCGATCCTGTCCTTTTAACAACTGATTATGTCCATTGTGAGTCGAATCTCGTTGCCACAGCAACCGATTTGATTACCGGTACAATACAGATTCTTTAAACCACATATAGTACTCTCTTAATAACAAAACAACATCAGTTTAACTGCAAATTATATAACTACTGCTGGGTTGAAATGACTTAATTATTTTAATTCTTCGAAAACGACGTAGATGAAGATAGATTCAGGAAATCCGTTAAAAGGCCTCTGATGACAGGAAAGAACTTAAAGGCACATTTTCGTCAACGTAGCGCCACCGAGAGCCTATGGCTAAAACCCTTTTAAAGGATTAAATACTTCACCGTTTCAAAATGTTTGGTAAATTCGATAGATTTTGTAAATACAGGTTTTGAAAAATTTACATTTGGCTACGAAAACTTATTGTAGCTATATTTATTATCCAACTGGTAAAAAATGTCCCCATTAAGTAATAGAGAGGATGTGTGTCTATTGTTTATTTAGATATTTTTAGATATTTTTTATTGTGTATTTTTATTTAGATAAATACACATCGTTATTGCATACGGTGCCGCCAAGTACTACTTGGGATATAATGGCCATGGGAGTAAGTAAGTTAACCTTGTTAAAGGTGAACTGAACTGATAATAAGTAGTGGCCAAATGGCAGGTAACAGGATCCGAACCTTCAAAATGGCTGCGACAGAAATGCAGGCTTTTCTGAATAGAACTAAAAGCATAATAACTTATGTCATGTTATTTGTAATGTTTAATCTTAGAGTGATTTTGGTTAGATTAAAACCACAATCACTCTGCATCTAAAGTGTGTTTAAAATTAACATAAATGAATAGGAAGAGCATAGATGGAAAAGTGCAGAAATCAACACTTTAATATTATAATATATAATTTAAAACAACTAAAACCTTGAAAATCTTTAATATACGATTTGTAACAATTATAAAAGCTTTTCTCTCAATTATTCATCAATGCATTGACTTCTTCACTACTTAAGTAAGTTATTAAGTTGTATAAATTAAGTTAAGGGTATACTTTTAATATATATACATTTATTTCGCAATAATTCAGTTTTAAGAACGAAACAGGAAGGAAGTGAGATTGTGAAAAGAGATAGGAAAAGTGGTTAGGTAAACCGCATTAACCCCGTTTTTGTTAATTTAAAGAGTCACGCCTCTTCACTTTGTTTTATGTCAGTTTTTCTTGAAAAAGCCATCTGTTGGATTCGTTCATAAGAGAAGCTTAACAGATTTAATTGATTGTCTTTTTTTCATCAAAACATTAATCCATATTTTGAAATAGGATCTTTAAATTAAATTATTTTTTATGAGGTAAAATGTATAAAAATCTATATTTTAATGCAAAAAATATCTTATTTTGTATTTATTTTTGTTATAACTCTTTTACGAACCAAACTAAAATCTTAGCTTCTGAGGTATACATACCAATATACAATACCAAGAGATTTTCGATGAATCACTAAACTCTAAAAATACATCAAGTTCATATTTAAAAATTTACAAAAATTCATTCCTTTAGCAAAATTAATAAAATGTACACAAAACAAAAAGATATAAATTTTAAGATATGGGCATTGACTATTGGATCTAATAGTCAAATATAGATATGTCACCACACCTGCAACTTCTGCTATGTTTAGTTTTACTGTAATGTATCTCACTGGCCTTTAGAGATAAGCCTTTTCTACCCACATATCACACACACTTACTTGTCTATTGTCACTGACAAAGTCTTTGTACTGTCTGAAACATGTAACGCAGAACATATGAGTGATATTGGGTTGGGGAAACTTTCAGTTTACGTTACATTTTGTAATGTGTAATAATATGAATTCAGAGAGTTTAGTTATCTGAAACTCTTGAACCCATTCATACCTACTTCCATTACCTTAGTTAACAATTAATTAAGTCTTCAACATGAATACAAAGAGATCCAAACATTGCTCCCGAAACAGTGCTTTTTAAAGCAGTTCATTTTGTAGCAGTGACTGGGTGTGCACATTTTCGAATCAGTGCCTGGGTGTGCGTATTTTAGTAGCAGTGCCTGGGTCTGCTCGTCGCAGTGCTTGGATGTGCACATTTTTGTAACAGTGCTTGGATGTGCACATTTTTGTAACAGTGCCTGGGTGTGCACATTTCCGAGGCAGTGCCTGGATGTGCACATTTTCGTAGCAGTGCTTGTATGTGCACATTTTCGTAACAGTGCCTGGGTGTGCACTTTTCCGTAGCAGTGTTTTCGGAGTTATGCTATTTTGTTGCAATGTCGTGGTCCAAATACAACATAATAAATCAAACTCACATATCGCTCATATTGTACTAAATGTAATAAACTGTTTAAAACAAATACACAGTTTTATCAGATATAAAGCAAACTAAAATACATCCGATCCAAGGCGTAAAACTTGAATGATTGTTCTTAAACTTTTTGTATGTAAAATAAACTGTAATAATAAGTTTAGGTTTCAATAAACTGTTATTAGTTATAAATAACAACAACTAACTGTAAGCTGATGTTAGTTTCTATTTATTATTTAATATGTTTAGGATATTTCCTCTCAAAACATCTTGTAAATTTAAAATAACCGAATTAAAAAATAGTTTTAGGATCCTTCTTTTACCTTTTACTAGTTCATACACTTACAACTTAAACTGTATGAGTAGCTGAAAGGTTTGTAGGGCTAGCCTTTAAGCTTAAAGGTCGCTGGTTCGATTCCAAACGAGATACCATTTGTCATTGGGTTAGTAATTAAAGATGCTATTTAACAAAATGTCGACGGCAAATAGTAACAAGACCAGGGTTTGGACCGTTCCCTTGCAAAACATGGAAAAAAGCCAGTGGTGTAGACAGATACAAACAAACAAAAAACATCAATAATACTTGTTGTTGGTCAACATTAAAAATGTATGTAAACCAGCATACTAGGAACAAATTATGAAAAATATTTGCTATTTCATATCAAATTTAATTACGGAACAGTGACTTTGGCTTCTTAGAATAACTCATTATATCATAAAACCCGTCGCTATTAAAGGATTCTTAGAATCACTAACTACTGACTGTTATTCAAACCAATTATAAACAACAATGATCTATATATTAATAGGCAAGCATGTTTCTTTAAAACCTTTTTTCTCAGCTCGTGTGTATCGTAGGGAAAATCTACGCATACCGTTAGAAAGCTATTTTCCTGTAGGTGTGCAGAATCCCTTTATAAATTAAAATAGGTTAAAAAATAAGCACAAAAAATGAATTTGAAATTTTAAAAAATTAACATGGGTCTTATGGGTTGCTATGGTGATGACGAAATAACAACACAATATAAACAGAAAATCAAAACAAATGTAAGACATTCCAATCACATGTTTTATTTACAGTGTGGGGTGAAAATAGAGAAGTTTGTACAAAACATACTTTTGGTCGATTTTTCGACCACGGGGCGTGCTCTCGTTATAATTAATGTAAGGAATTGCAACAACGATCAAAGTTAAGGTTCAACTGTTGCATGAAACAATGTTTAACGCTTAATGCTTCATAAAGTAAGAGTTGTAACATCGCCTAATTACAAACTTATCATGCATTAGATGATTTTATAACAATTTTATATTTCAATTTAGCTCACGTTAAATTTTACATGACACTTATCTTTTAAAAATATTTCTGACGTTTCAAGAGCACTTGTTTTTGTCATAAAGTACGTTTACTATTGTTAGGCTACGTTCGTTTCATTGTAGTGTATTACCATTAAAGTATTATATTGTCTGTGGTATTACGTTTCTATGTTTCTATTATTTGTAAATTTGAATAGTTTGCTTGTTATTGAATATTACTGCGAATTGTAGTAATTTATGATACACTTTTGTAATAATATCTACAATGGACATTCCAATTGGCAGGTTAGTGCGTGACGCATTACATTTTGAACCACCCTCAGTTTCAGTAAAATCTTACGCAGGAATTCAAATGTGCCTAATCCATTGTAATCCTGCTAATTTAATTTACTGCTGCTGGTTTGCGTTCTAACAGCTTTTGTAAGCAATATGGAGGTAAATTTTATATTTCACTCATGTATGTAGACAGTATGTTAATTTAAAACAAAATTTTGATTTGTTTAATCACATAAACTAGAGGTCGTCTCGAAAACTCGACCAAAAATATGTAATGTACTGACTTTTCTATTTTCATAACACGCTGTAAAAAAAACTGTGATTGGAATTTCATCCATTTGTTATGATTTTTTGTTTATATTTTAATGTTATTTCGTCACCGGCATGGCAACCCATGACGCCCATGTTAATTATTTTGTATTCTAAATTCATTTTTTGTGTTTTTTAGCCTAATTTAATTTATAAAGGGATTCTGTACATCTACAGGCAAAAATATTTCTAACAGTATGCGTATATTTTCCCTGCGATGCACACGAGCAGAGAAAAAGGGGGTTTCAAGAAACATGTTTGTCCATAATATATAAGGTTTGTAATATAATTGTATAATAGTATAATGGAATTTTATAATAGTAAAATGTAATATAATATTCGGGGTGTTGTTTTTGAACGCAACTCAAATTACAAGTACAGGTTTCGCTGTTTACAGACTCTTATTGAGTTAACTCCCAATAGCACAAATCCGTACAGATAACGAAGCTAAAATTCATAACAGCTGATCGGCAATGAAGCAAAGGAATCGGGGCTCTGCCAACATATGAGCTTGGTTACTTCTAAACGGTGAATCTATGCACTAAATTTGGGTTGTGTAAAAATACACACTATACAAGATTTCTTTGTTTAGTAGTAAGGGATTATGTGTTATCTATGGTAGTACGAAGTAGTTCCTAATACGTTGCCTACCAGCTGTATGATGACTCTTTTGCGAACTAAATAAACGGTATCAGCATTCTGACACATACTTTCTCCCATAAGTTTGTCAACAACCTTTATCATGTGTAAACGGTGAGAGTAAATATACGGAAATGAAATTTGTACAATTTTGTTCAGAATTTAAAGGCATAACATACTAAATTTTTATCAAAATTGTTCGAGCCAATTTTGGGAAATCCGATTTTTCCGTTATTTTATGGGGTTTTTATGGGGAAATAACATAATTTGCAATAGCTTTTGAACCGCAATTTTTACAGAAAAGGGATTTGTACCATTTTGTTTAGAATATAAAGGACTATAACATGCTAAATTTTTATCAAAATCGTTCGGGCCATTTTTGGGAAAATCCTATTTTTCCGTTATTTTATGGGGTTTTATGGGAAAATCCCCATCTAAAATCAAAATTTCTAAAAAATGAAAAACAACTATCAAAATTGTAAGGACCATAACCTACTATGTTAAATCAAAACTGGATTTTTGCCTAAAATCCTATTTTTCGTTATTTTATGGGGGTTTTATGGGAAAATAACATAATTTACCATAACTTTTGAACCGTAATTTTTACAGAAATGGGATTTGTACCATTTTGTTCGGGATTTAAAGGGCTACAACATACTAAATTTTAATCAAAATCGTTCGGGCCATTTTTGAGAAAATCCGATTTTTCCGGTTTTTTATGGGTTTTTATGGGAAAATCCCCATTAAAAATCAAAATTTCAAAAAAATGAAAAAAACGCCTGGAGATACCATGGATTAGAACCTACATACCAAATTTCATCGAAATCGGACCACAGGTGTAGTCTCTAGCTCTGTACACATCCAGACACACAGACACACACACACACACACACACACACACACACACAGACATCACTTCGAAAACCACTTTTTTGGGTCCAGGGGGACTCAAAACGAATATATCCACTCAAAACTCAAACTCGAAAATTTTGACGAAAACAATACTTTCTCCATATACTATGGTATAGGGGGAGAAAGTAAAATGAATGTGTTAAAATGCTATATCCTACTACATACTACTAAGAACCTAACCTACAGGCCATTTCATGAGACCTTAAATTCAGGTATTGTGAATGTATTATTTACGAGTTACTTAATACGAAATTGCAATATTTAGCTTTTCAAAAATCCGTAAAGACTATATAAACTAGACCTTAACTATGGCAAGAAGTAATCATTCATAGTTTTTAATTTCGCAAAGTTCGCATATTTATTGAAAAGCATTAATACATTTTTAGCACGTGAATTATAAGTATCACTTCAAATATCGGTTTTAAAACTCACTTTACGGAGCACTGTGGAAATAGAGATTCAGGAAATGCTATTAAGAGGAGGAGGCAGTTATTAGAGTAAGTGTGGTTAATGTTGCGTCCTATGTAATGGCACAGTGGTTGAGCCTGCCTCTACTGAATGGATTTAGCCGCGATTTTGGTCCCAGTTTTTTGAATATTTAATAAAATATCCTTGTAAATGTTAAAACTAGACTGGCAGACATATTCAGATTTTTTTATTTTACTATATTTGTATTTCGATCAAACTTTATAATAAACCATGAAGGTTTCGTATGGTAAATTAGGCTTCACATGTTCAATATGTTTTCTTAATGCCCAAAAATGTAATCTTATTTTCATTTTATGTTGTTTGTTGTTGTTCCGGATCGGTATGACATACAATAAAAGGTTAAATTACCTGTGTCCGCCTGTCGATCCTTATGTGCTATGTCCTATTACAGGAGATGCATTTCAGCAGAATAAATTGCCATCATCAGTCCTAATATAAGTCCTTGATCTTCCCCATTGGGTGCATCTTGAAGTTTTGAAACACGTACACGAACGATATTACACTTAGATACATCACGATTAAAACATAAAAATACACGGTAGGCCTACTTTTATTTGAGCTATTACGGACATGTAGACGCGCGTCAGTCGTGTCGAGTCGAGACTCGACACACGACTTTAACTTTTTACTGTGTCGAGGCGGACACAGGTAATTTAACCTTTTATTGTAATCTTATTTATTAACTATTATAATTTTGACGTTTTATAAATGGTATATCAGCAATTAGACACATACTTTCTCCCATTAACTTGACTACCACCCTTATCATGAGTAAGTAGTGGGAGTAATATTCTATGGGTATAATCACAAAACTTGTAATAAAATTTGAACCGTGTTACAATGGATGTGTGTATAACATTATGTTTACAATTTAAATGAATATAACATACTACACTTAAATTAAAATCACCCGAGCCATCTTTGCATAAATATAACTTTTCCATAATTTTATTGGGTTTTATGGGCCCATCACCCCCCAAAAAAAAGAAAATCAATGTAGGTTGGCGAAAAAATCAACAGTACTAAATGTAAGGGGCATTAGTGCCCACATATCAAAACTCATACTCGAAAATTTTGATGAAAATACTAATTTCTCCATAACTTTTATGCTGTGTATAGGGGAACAAAGTAAAAAAATTTTACCTCAATATAATTTGTTACCAATACTTAATATTCAGTCTAATTTACTTGAACTGACTGGAATAAATATTTGGAGATAGTAAGACAATATGGTATTAATTAAACTAGCTTTAGCTGATCTAATATTGACTGATTTAGTTATATAATTAAATTTCAACCTCATTAGTAATTTTGCCAAATTAACTAGTTTAACACTCTGTAATATTCTAAGAATTTGTAGGTTTCATTGTAGGTGTTTTCTGTGTTAAAACTCTTAAGCACAGATTTTCCATTTTCTCATTTTATTTCTCGAGGTATTTAACACGGTTTCTTGTACGTTGGGCTTAATACAATTTTTTACTTATATGGTTTTAGCTGTCACAAACAGTAACATAAATAATTTATTATACCAAGAGTTTTGTCAATGTCATTTATCAGACGGACAACGGGAAACACATTAATATTCTCTTTGTTTAAAAACCTGTTTCAGTCATATGTTTGTACATACATAAAATTTGTATATAACGGTTATGCAAGGACTTTAACATTTAACTACGGTCATAATTGCAAAATGTTTGTTGAGAATCAACGTTTAACAAATCTTTGGAATGAATATTTCACGTTTATAACGCTTATTGAAAAATATTTTAACACTTAGTACGATGGTTCAGTGCATTTTTAATTTTGTGATATTAGAAAAGAGCCGAGAGATATCTGCACATTATTTCGTTTACCGTCTATAAACACTGGATAATATATTTTGTAAATGTCATAATTTCTTAAAATATAAGACCTTATGACCTTCAACAAGCAAATATTATTCACTTATGTTTCATTTCATTGGTGTCTCATTTATAAATGGATTTGTTTTATAAATATACTAACATGTTTGAGAGCTAATTACCATTGAACCATGAGTTATGATTTAAGGAAATTTACAAAAAGTTGAAGCTATATTCACCAACGCATCACCTAATTACCTTCCTTGCACACTGTCTTGATAGCTCGATTGCGTCGTTACTATCAACATCTGCAGATAATCTACCCGAGGTGATCGCTATAATTGACGTTTCGTAGCAGATCTTGCAGCTTTTGCAGGCGCAGTAAACATTCATGCATTGATAGTGATTTCTTGATTGAGAAACACACTTGATCGTATCACATCAAACGCAATACAATAAAAATGTTTGCGTACTATTCAGGAGTGTGGGTTTTCAAGAGAAAATCTATGGTATGTTAGCTTCAACACTAAACTTTAAATCTAATTTTTCGTTTTTTATGGAAAAATAACATAAGTTACAATAACTTTGGAACCGTAATTTTTACGGAAATGGGATTTGTACTATTTTGTTCTAAATTTAAATGTTTATCAAAATCGTTCAAATAATTGCCGTTTTCAAGAAAATCTATCGTTCTAAACAATACAACCCACAGACGTTATCTCAAATTTATATTAATTGTAGGAATGCAGTAAGAAAAATTGAACCGAAAACTCCATACTTTGAAATATGGACCCAAAATGTCAGTTATAGGTGTAATATACGGTTGGTGATAAATGTTTGGCAAACGCTAGCTCTGAACTTCTCTACAGTCTAGTTCCATTAATCCTTGTTACAAACCTAGTCTAATATTTGTCTCAAGTATACAATCCAGCCGCTTCTATTGTTTGTCTACCTCAGTGGGATTGGTAATGTTCTTTGGTTTGTATTTAGATAATATTTAAGTAAATGTTTGAAATTGGTTCTAAGGGGGAAAATATAAAGTTTACTTAACCATTTGCCTTCTTGTTGAAATTAATTTAACAGTTCATCACAAACATTTCTGTAGAATAATCCTTAAGTTATGAGACGTTGGGAATTTTTGGGTAATAACAATGCTTGGTGCAAGTTTGTGAGAAGTTATACAAATACTTATGATACGTCATATTTTGTCATGATGTTATTTTACCATCCACTCCCAGATTAACACCCAAAGCTCTTATTTGGATACTTCAATACAGTGTATTCAAATCAGTATTTCTCTTTGTATTTATTTACCAGTAGTCACAGCTTTATCTTAATTTTTTATTCTATCAATAAAATTAAATACTGTACCTACAGCTTTTATAATAAGTAGCTTTTGAAAGATTGTTCTCAAAATAATGGCTTAGGCCTACTATAGGCCTACCGACTTTTTTACCACGTTTATTTTAAATCTATACACTTAATACAATAAAGGGGTTTCCTGTAACATCCATTTACCAACTGTCATACTTAACCGATTTGACGGAGCCCATTTTCAAATATTCAGTTATGCTTACCCACTTTCTTTATAATGGTTTAAATGTGAATTGTAATTTAACAACTGTTTATGAAAATTTATTTTACTTAGGCTATTTTTTTACAACCAACCTGATTAATGTAGGTAAATCTTTATAGTATGGGTATAAAATTTAAAATTTGTTTGTAAATTAGCAGTTTTATCCATAGACTAACTGCCCGAAACAAACATAGTCATGAAAATGTAAATGGGTATTGCGCAGGATTCATTTTACCTCGGAAGCAAGTTTTGGGCCCTAAAAAGTGCAATTTGCGCAAGAGGCCATTCGTATTACACGAACCTATTAGACAGTTGAAAATTGTCTCAAACTCGTACAAAAAATGATGATAAGTAAGAAAACTGATACGGCCCAGGATCTAAAAGGTTTCATTGGGAGCTTCACATTACTGCATTAGTTCTATAAGATACTAGCTGTAACCCGCGGGCTTTGCCCCGTTTAACTTCTTAATTTTCAAGATGATCTCGTTCGCATGGCTCAATCACGTCCTGGTTGAAGTTCGTTCGCTATGCTCACTCACCTTTAGGTTGGAGCTCGTTCGCTGCGCTCAATTGCCTTCAGGTTAGCTCGTTCGCTACGCTAACTCGCCTCCAGGTTGAAGTTCGTTCGCTACGCTCACTCACCTTTTGGTTGCAAATTATCTGTTGTCATAAATGTAAAAGAAATAATAGTGCTGCACCCTGTTGGTAATCCTTGTAACTTTAATACTATTGAACATCATAGAACAGAACCAACTTGTTTAATTGAAACAGCTGTTAAGATTCATTAATTCCATTTCTCATAAGATTAACATGGGAAACTCCAGAGCCACTGGGGCGGAGCCGATTGGACGGATCGCGAAATTGATGGTGTATAAACCTATTCCATGACATTCTACACGTATGTACCAAGTTTCGTGGCAATCGGTTCAGCGGTGTCTGAGTTTATCACTGCCAAACAAATATACAAACACCCTCTTTTATACTTATAGACAAGACAAAAAACTGTGCACTTTAATTCTGTTTTAATGCAGTATTGTTTTATTTTCATAATAAATTATTCATCTAAGTCCAGCAAGATTCTCAGTAGAATTTGAGCATTAAATATTAAATCTTTGATTAAATAATATCTTTAAACTGCCAAGGTAATCAGAAGTAGATGTATAGTGCCGATTGATCGCCATGAGGAAGTATGAGGGGTATGATGGCTGATGTAACATGAGGTCAATCAGGGTTATCAGGCGGAGAGCGTATCAGTTGGAGAGTATCAGTTGGAGAGTATCAGTTGGACGAGAGTATCAGTTGGTCGTGAGTATCAGTTGGACGAGAGTTTTGGTTGGACGAGAGTATCGGTTGGACGAGAGTTTTGGTTGGGCGAGAGTAACTGTTGGACGAGAGTATAAGTTGGTCGAGAGTATCAGTTGGTCGAGAGTATCAGTTGGACGAGAGTATCAAACAATGAACGAAATGGGAAACGCTGCACCGACTGATCCTCGTTGGGAGTGTTGCCAACGTACGTTTCAAGCGTACACGGATTACGTGCATGATAAAATAAAATAATGTGATGATAATATACATGACGTCAATCGGAGTTGCCAGGTGGAGAGGGTTGCTGATTGACCACCATGAGCTATAATACCCCCCCCCCCTCCCCCGCCGCAGCATACCTGAAGACTAAGCAAATTTTGCATGGCTATAGTGCATTAGCCTATTTCTGGCAACCAAGATAAAATTGGTTATTCATTTTGTAGTAATCATTATGAATGATCAAACGAACGATATTAATTTGATCATTCATAATGATTCTGGACTAATATGTGTTAGGGTCTAAGACTCTTTTTTGTTTTCCTTTTTTATTCATCTTGCAAATATTTATGGTAATCAATAAACCAAGGTCCATGTTAAATGTCTAATGATTACATTCGCGTAGTAATTTAATCATTTTAAAACACAAGCCACTCCAATTTTTACCATTTCAGATTTATATCTTCCAATAGATGGTTACCATGACTGAGCTAAATTTTGAGCGGATCGCTTTAGCCATTCAGAAGTTATTTGTAAAATAACGCGTAGTATAAGAGCTTTGCTTCCTTCGCTCAATAACATTGATTTCAAAGAGTACATAAGTTTATTGCAACAGAAAAGATAATGAGGTATTTTTTTATTGAACATTCAATGGCACATTTGGTACATGTGAATGGAATGTAATTTTGTAGTAAATATGCTCAATGAAGATGTAACTTGAACTCGTTAGATTATAATAAAACCATATGATAATAATATACATGACGTCAATCAGCGTTATCAGGGTGTAGAGGTTATCAGTTAGACGGGAGTATCGTCAGTAATAGTTTTGTGCTTCTACTGGTAAGTATATACTAGAGTTAGCTTCTTTCATATTCCAAGTTCTAAATTAGATTATTGCTAGTATCAGCTAAGTTCAATTTTACACTATTAATAGTATCCAATAGTTGATGGTCCTATTTTACGGACTTTGTGAGTAACACATTATACGGAAATTATATTTCTCCTTCAGTTTTTATAAATCATATAAATAATATTAGTCTTTCAAACACTGTACTACACGTTTTTTTTTAGTTTAGGTTAAATATAAACATTGAAGGAAATGGGAAACCCTGTACTGGCTGATTATAGTACTCGTAATATCTTTAAGTGTTGCCAACTTATTTTCAAGCATACACATCGTGCATAATAAAAGCTCTCTTTTTTGTGTTGTTAGTTTGAATACTGGTGTGCGCCAATTACAAAAAAATAATAAAATAAACTGTGTGCCAAATTAAGGCTGTATGTACTACAATCTGTGCAAGGAAGCCTACTTTTTTTCGGGTGAATGTAGGAAGAATTTATTTGGCAGTTAGTTTTGCTTTTTTTTATATTTTATAAAACTTTGTGGGTTTGTTATTTGTTACCATGGATATCATAAATAAATTTACCTTTACATATCTCACCTGAACTTTTTGAAAGCCTACAGGGCAGAGTCTTAGAGTAATATCGAAGCGGGAATAGTTCAAATCAAAACATATGTTGACTACTTTTTACTATAAACTAAAAATTAATACAATTGTTCCAAACTTGCCTATATTGTAATTGTATTCCTGTTTTCATTAAATATATCTAGGAAAATACTCTCATAAGCATAGTTCAAAATTTAGAATTACAGTAGAGCCAAGGTTGATATGGCAACGGTTATAGAATTATTCTTTTCTCCTACATCAATGAATATTTTCTTTTATTATTGACTTACCTTATTTAATGTGTTTGAATCAGCTGCGAGGAATTATAAGATAAAATACATTTGAAAGTTATGCTTGTTGACATTTAGACATCTCGAGTCTGCTCTTTGTTGCTTTGGGAACTAATCAATATTGCCTTTTAAATCTCACCACGGTCACCTTGAATCCATTCGGCGTGGTAGAAATGGCATCACTGAAAGTGGTGCTGTTTAGTGCCAGATGTTTTATCAGCTAACATGACAGACAGGTGATGCCCTCTTATAAGATTGAAAATAAATAATACAGTGTTCTAAATTAAAATAAAATTAATTGAAAATATATTTCTATATATATAAAATTGAGTCGATACTTTCAAAGCCCAGTAACCAAGCGTTCGTATTCTTAACAAATACACAAACATTTTTAGAAATAGTTTTAAGTCTGGAAGCTTAGGGAAGTTTCAACCACGCTATGTATGGTCTTACCAAACGTTGCCACTAATGTAAATAATGAAAGATTTCAAGCAAGCATATTTGATAGTGTTGTGTAATCTATCTATACAATAATGGTCTGATAAGAATGAACTCTGTGTTTATATTGATAAGTATAAGTTTTTGTGTACAGTTACCACAACTACGGATGAAGTGATCTGTTGATTTCCTGAGTTTTTAATAAATGTGTGTGTGTGTGTGTTTGTGTGTGTGTGTGTTTGTGTGTGTGTTTTTTATAGCAAATAACTTAATTAAAGCGTATTAATTATTCATAGGCTGGTAGGACAGAACAGATGGCATGTGGAACGCTATTATTTAATATAAACTATGGTACCTCCAGCAAAATACACGCATGTTATCATACGAGAGTAATAGCGTTGGTTGTAATAATAATTGTTAGGCCCTGTGACCATTCACAGCCCATTAAATCCCATAGCCCATTAAATCATGGGCTATTTCCAAATATTAGTCCAATGCGCGAGCAGTCATGCCGCTTTCTGCATACAATTTGAGAAAAAACTTTTGAACAAAACATTTTTCAGTCTAATACCTTTAATATTGTAGCAAGTGAATTATGTTTTCTTTAAAAATAAAACTACTAGAGTTTTCATGGTATCTTTTTAAATTTACTTATTTTTTTATAATGATAAAACAAGATTCTTAATAATGATTTAGCCTATTGTGTAAAAATAATTTATATCATTAAAATAAAGCTCATGTGGACAAAAAAAAAAAAATGGTATTTATCAAATTAATTTTAGATGAACCTTATTTAACGGCGAAACGTATAAATAAGTGCGTGTATGCTGTCACATTAGCTACCTCCAAACAAAATGGCACTACTGACAGTGATACCACTTCGAATGTCGTGGTCTGGATTTAACTGGTATCGCGGTCTGTCTGGAGGTTGTATCAGAACTTTAAAAGCCCACGGAGCAGAATTCTAGTTCAGTATCGTGGCGGGAACGGTACTGTAAGTATCATCGGAGCTGAGCTTTATTAGTTATTAATTTGAACCTAGTCTGTTCAGTAACTTGCGTTTAGCGCGTACGAACGCACGCACAGACACACAGACACCACCTCTTTTTTATAATAGTATAGATCAATTGTAAAAAAAAAATAGACTGTATATATATATTTTGTTAATGCCATTTTAATTTTATATTATAGATATATGAAATGGAGTCAATTAAGATCCTATGCTGTTTCTGTAAGAAGATCATTTCCAAATCAAATATATCCTATCATGAAAAAATATGTCGAAACAATCCGAAAAGAGCTAACACTCGATATAAAATGAAGGTGTGTGATGGTTGTAATAAATCAATCACGAGTCAACATTTCAAACGGCATTTGGAAACATGCATGAAACAGAAACAAACTTCAGATTTATCAAGACCTAGTACAAGTGGAATTGATGGTGTAAAACAAAAACGACCTTTATCTGGTGATGCTTCATCTGATGAAGCTAATATTAACATTCAAACTCCTAGAAAAAAGGCCAGTATTGACTATAAACGTAAATGTCCCCAGTGTGATAAATTGATAAGGAAATCAAACATGAGTTATCATTTAAAAATTCACACAGACACTAAACTAGTTACAAAGCGTGGTGGTGGTGTCATTGATGATGACGGGCCAACCCCTTCACGGCGACCACGGCTTGATATTCAACCAACGCAGGACAAAAGATCAGTTTTTAATATATTACACGGCGCGGCTTTTTTAGCGATGAACACCATTGTTAACCTTGTAAAAGGACCGTCTACTGGTGCATCTATACCTCCACCTGAAGAAAAAGAAATAGAGCTTTCACGAACTGCGTTCAACGGGCGTTTAAATGTCTATACCATAGAAAATAAATATAATATGAAAGATCCGGGCCTGTTTTTGGATAGGTTAAAGCAAATTGTTGTTAAAAAAATCAAGGAACATCAGGATGAGGCCGAAGTTAAAACACGGATGGTATTGTATTTGGATTATAAAAAAGCAGAAGTAATTGAGGAGTTTAATTTTAAAACTAAATATTCACCAATCCTTTCGAGCACGGATGTATCAGGTTATTATGACTTTACTAAAGACATGCTATTAAAGGAAATGGAAGAATTTCAAGGCCGTGGTTCTGGGTGGACGCTACATAGCATCGATGAGTTGGAAATTCATATACACAGCTATAAGCCACTTCGTGGTGGTTCTAGTTATATACCCCTACCAAAAGAGATTGCAGAGAAGAAAGCTATAGTTAACGTAAAAAATACTGATCAAAAATGTTTTCTGTGGTCGATTCTAGCAGCGCTGCACCCTGTTAGTGATAGACATCCTCAAAGAGTCAGTAAGTATAAACAATACGAACATGAATTTGATGATGCATTGAAAGATATTCATTTCCCTATCCCTGTATCGGCAAGTGTTTTATCAAAATTTGAAAAAAGATCTGCGGTATCTGTTAATATTTATGCTTGTGATTGCACGGGAGATATTAAAGAAAGAGTTGACTTTGAAGATTATCCAAAGAAACAGAGAAAAAACAAGATTAAAAATGTATATGATATTTACCCTTTATATATAACAAATAATGAAAAACAGGGGCGTCATGTAAATCTCTTATATTTGAAAGATGAAAATAAAAACACTCATTATTGTTGGATTAAAAGTATGAGCAGGTTAGTAGGTAGTCAGTTATCAAAACATGGACACAAAAAATTTATTTGTAATCGCTGCCAACAATCCTTTGGTACTGAAGATTTATTAAATGAACATAAAAATATCTGCAAAGAACCGAAAAATGACGAAATCAACTCTTTGATATGTAATCGTTGTTTGGCAGAATTTGAAAGTGAACCAACACTTATTAAACACCGAGAATACTGTATCAGTCATGAACCTGTTAAAATTGTAATGCCGCAAGAAAATGAACATGGGATCCCTCCGAGTGTATTTTTCAAAAATCAATATAGACAAATGAAAGTTCCGTTTGTGGGCTATGCGGATTTTGAGTGTATATTAAAACCGATATCAGATGAAGTGGAACATCCAAAGAAAATGTGTACTTATAAACCTTGCACAAAAAAATCCTGTGAATATCATAAGAAATCTTATACTAAAAAATACCAATCGCACGAGGTTGCTAGTTTTGCTTTATACATAACAACTGCAGATAGTTATGAAGTTCCGTTTGATTTATATCACGAGAGTTTAGGCCCTGATACATCGAAAGTTTTTGTGGAAACCGTTGTTAAAATGTCTAAAGACTTGCAGCACTTGTACAGTAAAGAAGCTGCTAAACCGATGGTATTAACAGAGGATGATATAACAGTGATTGAAAACAGTACTTGCTGTCATATTTGTGGAAAAGAGTTTAAAGAAAATAAAACGGATAAACGTGTTCTTGATCATAATCATTTATCCGGCAAATTCAGAGGTGTTGCGCATAATTCTTGTAATTTGAACTTTAAAAAGCCTCACTTTATACCTATATTTATTCACAACCTGAGCAACTATGATGCCCATCTGTTTATTAAACTATTAGGCTTTGAACAGGATAAAATTGCAGTCTTGGCCACAAATGAAGAACGCTACATATCCTTTGAACTCAAAGTAGAAAATGGCGTCAACTTGAGATTTTTGGACTCATTTAGATTCATGGCCTCAAGCCTAGATAGTTTGACAAAGAACCTCGCAAAAGAAAAGTTTACCCACACATCGAAATATTTTGATAAAGACAAATTAGACTTGGTTTTGAGAAAGGGAATTTTCCCCTATGATTTTATGGATAGTATGGACAAATTTGACCGTAAGACTCTACCTCCTAAGGAATCGTTTTATAATATATTGAATAAATCACATGTTGAAGATCAAGACTACGAGCATGCCTGTGAAGTGTGGGATAGTTTTAACATTCAAAGCATGAAAGAATATACATTATTATACAATAAAACCGACACTTTGTTATTAGCTGACGTTATGGAAAACTTTCGCGACGTTTGCATGAAGACTTATAAACTGGATCCTGCGTGGTATTTTACATCTCCCGGATTAGCTTGGGATGCCATGTTGAAAAAAACCGGTGTTAACCTTGAATTACTGACTGATACTGACATGGAACTGATGATCACAAAAGGGATTCGTGGTGGAATTTCTCAGTGCTCTCACAGATACGCCAAGGCAAATAATAAATATTTAAAATCTTATGACCCTGAAAAGCCTAATGAATACCTTATTTACCTAGATGTTAACAACCTATATGGTTGGGGAATGTCAAAGCGTATGCCTAAAAGCGGTTTTAAATGGTGTGATAGTGCACAATTGTGTCATATTGAAGAAGAAATAAAAAATAATAGCATGATAAGTGACGAGGCACATATTGGTTATATTTTTGAAGTCGATCTAGAGTATCCTAAGGAGCTACATGATACACATAAAGACCTTCCATTAGCACCAGAAAACATCTGTCCTCCTGGATCAAATCAGAAAAAGCTATTAACTACATTGTATGATAAAGAAAAGTACGTGGTACATTATCAAAATTTGCAGCTTTACCTTTCATTGGGAATGAAGCTCAAGAAGATACATCGAGGCATCGAGTTTCATCAGTCGGCGTGGTTAAAAGAGTATATAGATCTGAACACAGACATGCGAACGAAAGCCACCAATGAATTTGAGAAGGACTTTTATAAACTCATGAATAACAGTGTTTTTGGAAAGACAATGGAAAACATACGTAAACACGTAGATATACGTCTGGCTACACATGATAAACAAATAGACAAACTTGTGGCGAGACCTAGCTTTAAATCGGTAACGATTTTTGCCGAACGATTGGCGGCTGTACATATGGCCAAGACGAGATTATACTTTAACAAACCAATATATGTTGGTATGTCAATATTGGACATCTCCAAGATTGCTGTTTATGATTTCCACTACAATGTTATCCGACGTAAATATGGTGATAATGCAAGATTACAGTATGTAGACACGGACAGTCTTACATATAACATGAAGACAAATAATATATATGATGATATGAAAAACATGATTGATCATTTTGACACTAGTGACTACAAAGTGGACAATCCCTACGGAATGCCTCGTGTAAATAAAAAAGTTATTGGAAAATGGAAAGATGAACTGGCAGGTGTTGTTATGAGAGAATTTGTTGGGCTAAGATCAAAAATGTACGCATATGAAGACGAGGGGAATAAAACTGGGAAAAAATCCAAAGGAATAAAAAAATCTGTTGTCAAAAACGAACTCACAATTGATGATTACAAGAAATGCTTATTTGACCGTGAAGAAAAATACAAAACAATGAATGTTATAAGAAGTAAACATCATGACTTATATTCAATCACCCAGTGCAAAAAGGCTCTATCTCCACACGATGATAAACGGTATATTTGTGAAGACGGTATAGAAACACTTCCGTGGGGACATTATAATGTACCAAAGAGGGAAGTTATAAACATTGAAATCAATGCAGCTTTGGATTTGGATTAAAAAAATGAATTATTTGCTTCTCTGTTTTAAATAACCAATATCACTTTTAAATCATCATTGATGATCATTGACATAAAAAATATTCTTATCATAAGGTCCCAATTTTGATGCTAAGTTATTTAACTTTTTAAATGTTTTTTATACAATCTCTTAGGGAGTGTATCTGGCAAGACAATAGAAAACATACGTAAACACGTAGATATACGTCTGGCTACACATGATAAACAAATTAATACTACTGATAAAACATATTTTCAAATTTAAACTCTTTTTGCCACATAATAATAGTAAAAGTATTTTGAACTTGTGCCTGTCAAATATATTTTTGAGTTTCCCCACTATATATGTGGCTTTACATTTTATTTTAAAAGCATAAGACATTTTATAACCAAGAAAGGGTTTTTAAAACATTTCATGAATATGAAAACTATCTCAACCTATATTGATTATGTCAAAAAATTCAAGATACCCAAGAAGATTTCAGAGTGTATTATCATCAATATGTGTCAATATGTCACATAGTGTAGCATCAAAATGTGAAAATTGTTATGCTACTTATTTTATACTATTCTGGATTGCAAAAGAGCAGATTCTTATACACAATGTCCAATATGACAATAAACCAGATATGACAATAACTCAGAAATGGCGAACCAATAACAATGTTTGGTCAGATTGAAGTGGAAGTTTTGTCTAGAGATGCTGTTGATCATCAGTAAAGAATGTTTTTTTTTTATTTGTTGGTTGTTCGCCCCACTAGAGCGATTCAAGTGCCTATCTCTAATGGGGACTTCTCCAAAAAAAAAAAGAAGTACTCTGTTACAGGTGAGAACTTTGACGTAGTAACAGAGCTTTCCACTAATCCTCACCGGCACTTCTTAATTTATTTCTTTCAATCATTATATCCATAGGATGTATGTTTATGATCGTTTAAAAAACAGGTACTGACATTTTATAATCAAATTTATTTTCATAATTGCGAGTAAATCATTCTGTTAGTGTTTGGTGTTTACTCAACACCTCCCAAATATAGACATTTCACGCAATACATCCTCAAAAAACAGTCAGTAACACAATTGTGTTGTCCTTATCAATATTTGCTGATACATGTGGATTAATCCATTTCCAAACCTAAACCATTGATTTTAGACAGCAGAGGCCAGTGTATATAGCGATCAAATCTCTATAGAAACTGATCAGCCAGTATATCATTAGGTACATGGTGTTCATTCCTAATCAAAAGCTCAAAGTTATTATTATCCACTTTCATTTTCCTAATACTACTTATTATTTTCCAAATAGAATAATTTATTTATTATTGGTGAATCTTTCAAATAAATACACTTAGTAAAATTAATTTAGATGTTGAATAAAAGACATAAACTTAACTATTATGTTTTAACAAATAAACAGTATCAGCAATCTGACATATACTTTTGCCCATAAGCTTGTCAACAACTTTTATCATGGTTAAGCGGTGGGAGTTACTATGATAATTTTGTTGGAGAAAATCACAACAGTCGTAATAACTTTTGAACCATAATTGATACAGTAATAGAGGTTGAATTATTTTGTTTAGAATTATAGGGACCATAACACATTAAATTTAATCAAAACCAGGGTTTTTCCTAAATCAGATTTTTTTAAAATTTTATAGGACTTTTATGGGAAAATAACATAAGTTACAATAACTTTTGAATCGTAATTTTTACGAAAATGGGATGAGTACCTTTTTGTTCAAAATCTCAAGGACTATAACATACTAAATTTTTATCTTAATCGTTCGGGCTATTTTTGAGCAAATCTGTTTTTTCGTTATTTTATGGGATTTTATAGGAAAATCCCATTACAATTTCAAATTTTAAAAAATTAAAAAAGAAGCCTGGCGATACTATGGATTAGTACCTAATACCAAATATCATCAAAATCGGACTACAGGTGTGGTCTGTAGCTCTGTACACATCCACACAAACACACACAGACATCAATTCGAAAACTTCCTTTTTTGGTTTAGGGGGACCCATAATGGATATATCCACTCGAAAACTTTGACGAAAACAATCCTTTTTCCATATATTATGTATAAGGGGAGGAAGTAAAAATGTGACTATTGGAAATAACTATTAACTCGCTAACAATTGTCTCCTGTCATTAGTATTAAATATATATTGTTTTCCATATGCGAGGAGTAAATCGTGTTAATTTTTTAGGTGGGAGTCAATCGAAAAACGAAATATTGGATAAATAATAGTCTATACACAGTATATAAACACAATAAATAACAGTTTAAAACTACTGTGTGATATTAAAAGTAGCAAATAGTTGTGTTGTTTAAAAACAATGCTCAGGATAGACACATATTGTTTGATTGTATTTTATAAATACCAGTTAAACCATTTATACTTTAAGTACTATATAAAAATTGAATGTTAGCGCTGAGTGGATAGCAGCAGTTGTGGGCAAGACTTATCGTGGCGTCACAAAAAAAAATTGTGATAGAGATAGCTGTGCATCATCAATTAATTTGAGTCAGATAACAGTTTGGATATCTAATTTATATGTCAATTAGTGGTTTACAATCTGAAGCAAATTAAAGCGATTTAAGATGAAATTTTAATATAAGCATTTATATTTTGATCTATAAAAGCTGAACCAATGCTTGGATAATACGTTTTTGATGGACAATTGTGAGTGCAAAACAACATTATTATCCTCAAATTTTGTACCTAAAGTTATTTTCTATCTCAAACGGTTTTCAAGTAAAATCTGTTTAGAGTCAAAACTGTAAAAAAGTACTTTTTTCTCACGTTAGCACCTTAAAACTAGACAGTTCCCTTTAAACCAAGTTTACCAAACGTTGTATTTTATTAAATGACAGCATATTTCAACAAACAAAAATACATAAATCAATTAAACATGGTTAATAAATAGGTACGAACGCCTAAAGTACTGCCAAAACACGTACTGAATTGAACCCATAACCGTATAAAACATTGGAAATGTTCAATTGTAACACTTTATTTTTTTGTATTAGCCGTTACCGTTAGACTATCTGTTATAAAAGAGGTAAAATGGTGAAAGCTTTCGTTAAAAGTTGATTAAGACAGGAATCATAGCAAACCTGTGTACTAGTGTACTCATCCAATTCCCGGCAGATTTTGACCAAGAGAAGATTGTAACAGCCGATCAGATTTTCTTTTAGCTCATTTCAAAACAAAATATTATGTTTTTTCTTCGCAGTGGTGAGTTGCATCATTGACTATTGGTTAATGAAGAAGACATCCCGTTTATATGGACCTTTTTTAGAAAATTTCCCTACAGGGAAGTAGCTATTGCCATAGGTCTTATGGTAAGACCTGGGTCTGGGACCGATTTACTTTTTCATTTTGATGTCCCTAGAGGTTTTATATATGTATATATATATATATAGATATACGTCCATGAACGTGATAACTTGTTAATATTTGTCCATTTTTTATGAAACTGGGCTTGAAGGTATTCTTGTGGAGAATAAGTAAATTGTTTACTTTGATTGTTTACGGTTATGTATTTTGATCAAACTTGGCAAATTACCTTATTTTATACAGAGCTATTAATCTTATACTAAAAAAAAATAACTTTATTACCCTCCCTAAACAGAAAAGCTGGGTAATTTTTTTACATAATGTTATTTAAATAGATTTAATTGGAAATCCAATCAAGCAAATAGAAATTCGCTTAGTCTGCCGGTTTGCTGCGATAGAGGTATTTATTTAAAAAAAAGAACGTAGCTGAGTGAACCAGTCACAGTATGTGCTAGTGTCTCTATTGTTTAACTTTTTTTTTCTGACCAGGTTGATGGATTATAGCAGTTTCTATAGCTCACCATAACTAATATCCTTGGTTAGATTTGGTAAGAAAGTTTGTGGATTCGGAAGAATTTAGTAACTTAGATCAGAGCAATCTGTTAGTGGCTCACATTAACTACGACAATTTTGATAAACGATTTGGCTACAAATTTAACATGGGGATAGAATGTTTAAAGATTACATCCTTTTGCTAAAGTATCGTATAAAACGTCTAATAATGTACTAATTGATGATAATAACTTCCCAGAACTGTCTGCTATGAACTCAGGTAAAAAATACAAATGTAATATTGGTAGAATAATGTAGAAAAATGTAATATCGGACCAGAAAGTAATGAAAAGAACGGACAACAAAACTCAACAATACATAATATCAAATCAGGAGCATTTGGAAACAGTGACACAGCACATCATGTGACAAAATTAAGGATTTCATGTTGCATAATGCTACTTTAAAATACACAATCAACTTCTTTTCAATAGAGCTATGAGAAAACTATCCTGTAACGATGGACAATTTTGTTGGAAGTGTATTGTGAAAGGAGATAGAACAGGAATAGTATTTTTTTAATAAAAACATTATGTAGTTTGTTCTATAGAGAGAGAGTAGCAAAGTCACAACTTTAACGAGTTCTTACCAGTAAAAACTCCAAAAGTAAGTCGGGTGAAGCCGATGTGAAAATAGTTTAGGAAAGATGCGGACAGGAAAACTAGGGGACACGGAAAGTCAGGGACAAATAGGGGTGTGACCTGGGGGGGGGGGGGTAAGGTACTAACTGAATCAGGCCTAATCAACTTGGTTTGCTAGTTTTTTTTTACATAATTATTTTTGATAAGTTCGCTATATATTATGGAAAAATATAAAATTATTCTTTGCAATAACATTACTGAATAAAATATAATGACACATTGTTAAGATATGCTAAGAACCAACACAAGTTTAAATTTTGAATATACTTGTGATTTTGTTCATACTATAATCTTTATGAAAAATTGTATTTTTGATTCCACACTGCAATGGTATGTCTGGTTATTTTTATGTCTGATGGACTCGTATTCGTCTTAATTTATGATTCGCTGTAATTTTTGTTAGAAACGCTTAAGAAGACAATTTTCACAATCTAGTTTCGGAAAATTACAACACTGATCAAGATTGAATATCTTGCCATATATCAACAAAAATGTAGTTCACGACCCCCTGGCTGGATCCACCACTAAATTAACCCCTTTTTTATTTTACTACTACGACTACAGCTTAATTTTGTATTTTTATAAATGTTATATCTTATAAAGTTATATACATACTTGAATAATAATTTATCAATTAATCAATTATTATTTGAATCTACTCGTACTCCGTAACTAATAACCCTACAAAGACACTTCAATATACTAAATTTGATGTTTTTATAAGCTCTCTAAAAGCTATAATTCAAACAAGGTGACAAACTGAAGGAGATATACAATTAGATTGTAAGTACAACTAGAGACATAGGTACATCTACAATAAGATAATTAGTCAGAGTCGTTCTCAGAGCCTATAGAGCCTCCATTTGCCTAACCCTCGGCTCACAACCTTATTTGTCTCCATATTTCCGGACACCATAGGAAAAGGAGATGATTGTTGAAGGTTTACTAAAAGAAATGATAGAAATGGCTGAAAGTAATATTCCCTATTTCAAGATTGTCACATCGTTGTTGATTAAGAGTAAAGCCGCACCCATACTAAAAGAACCAATTTGTACCAATATATTTTTTAAACTAGTTCAGAACATAATCATAATTTTAAGAAATAATTCAATAAAAATGTGTCTATAGTATTTTTTTTACAATATAATATTTATAAATGTAATACCAAAATTTTTATTCTTTCACTGTCTGCAACAATAAAATCTGCAACAATGAAAATTGACCTATATCATTGGTAAACTAATTAGCGTCGTATTATGAGGGGCGGGATATCAGTGCCGACCTCTGGCTTTGCGAGATAGCAGGCTCTGGTGTGTTTGTTACAACTATTGATATGTTAAGGTATTGAGTTATAACTTCCGTTAAAAATTAATGGTTTAAGTAGAAAATAACTGTTTTGAAAATATTATGATTGAAAACTTATTTTTATGAGCATGTTTGAGAATGAGATCATGATATATTAAATTTTCTCGTGGGAAATCCTCACAATTCTTGGAAATCTTTAAACTCAACCTCTGAATTTAATTGAATTTAAACCTTATAGCAAATTTCCTTTATTGATAATAAGCTATTACCGTGTATCTCATGGTAAGAACTTGACCCGAGACAGATTTACTTTTTCGTTTTGAGGTCCCCAGAGAGTCAAAGTCACCATCCGTTCAAATTCATTTATCCTATGTGTATATATGTGAGTAGTAGCGCAATAACTCGAGTAAAAATTATCGGATTTTGATTAAATTTGGTACAAACATAAATACCTACATTTTTCAATAGAGTTCATGAACCAGCATAATCGGACTTTGGGAACGAGGGTTTGTGGGGCTTTTATGGGTTAAAAATAGGTTTTTCCCATTTTTGACCAAAGTCGCCATCCGTTCAAATTCGTTAATAAGTGTGTATATATGAGTAATAGCGCAATAACTCGAGTAAAAATTATCAGATTTTGATTAAATTTCGTACAAACATAAATACCTACATTAATTCAAAAGAGTTCATGAACCAGCATAATCGGACTGTGAGAACAAGGGTTTGTGGGGCTTTTATAGGGTAAGAAATAGGTTTTCCATTTTTGACCCTAAAAAATGTAAAGTTTGAAAATTTTCAAACCACTTTGTTAAGCTTAAAAATGAGTTTTCTTGGTTATGGATATATTTCAACCAAACATGGCCATTTCGTTTATTTCATAATAAGCTACCAACATTTTAAATATAAAAAATGCCCCATTATCTTTTTTGTACCAGCAAACTTAGCCTATGTACCTTACTCATTTAAATTAATGCTATTGAGCAGAGCGAGAGAAGCTCTTATACTACACTTTTGTTTTAAAAATACTCCTTCTAAATGACTAAAGCAATCCACTCAAAATTTAGCACAGTCATGGTAACCATCTGATGGAAGATATAAATCTGAAATGGTACAAAGCTGAGTAAAGGGTTTTTGTTTTAAGATGTTTAAATTACCAAACAAATTTAAACCTTGAGAAATTTAACATAGACCTTAAGGGTTTAATGATCGCTATAACAATATTTGCAAAATACATAAAAAGGTAAACAAAAGAACCTTAGACTTTAATATATATTAGTCAAGAATCATCAAGAACGATCAAATTATTATAATTGAGAATAATTTACTACAAAATGAATAACCAATAGCTTGGTTGCCAGAATTAGGCTAATGCACCCTCGACTTTAGTTAGGTACTCCAAATAGCCATTCTATTTTTATCAACAAAATATACCCTGACATTCCATTCCCATGTACCATGTGTACCATTGAGTTTGGATACTGCATGCAGACAATTCATGATTCAAATGCATCATTGAGTTTGGGTAATGCAAGTAGATTTCTCATTTATGTTAAACATATGTACCATTGACTTGACTTTGGAACAGTATTGCATTAATATGCTATCTCCGCTGAATATAAATCGGAAATATATCTGACAGTTTCAAGGGACTATTTTACTATAAATCCTGTCAGGTGAATGGTAATTTGCTTAGTCTTCAGGTATGCAAGATGAATAAAAAAGGAAAACAAAAAGAGTCTTAGACCCTAACATATATTAGTCCAGAATCATTATGAATGATCGAATTAATATCATTGAGAATAATTTACTACAAAATGAAAATACTTAAATACTTTTCTTTGAAATGGCGACCTTACAAAGTAGGTATTTTAAGCCAAGTATGAATGGAGATAAGAGTGTATGATGAGTGGCGCGATCTTGTAGTTTTGTTAGTGACTAAGGCCGACATATTCCTTAGACACAGCTGTTAATAAATAGCCCATACAGCTAATGGCGACGAAGGGACCTACAGTTTATAGTGGAATCCAAACCACTTTTTTTTTCCTTGGTATATACGAATTGGTTTAATTATCAGGATAGTACTGCGGATAGTCGTAGTACTCACCCGTGCGAACGCTACAAGTGGAGGTCTCATTTGACGAGAAACAAATTGATTTACTACAAGTTTACATCCAATTTACGTTAACCAGGTATATCATTAATCCACATTAGGGAGTATCACATCCACAGTGCATGCCTATAAATATCCACATTTCGTATTATCTTGTGTGTATATATATATATATAAAATAATCTTCGTATTATATATAAAAACCAATATTATCTTGGTTGCCAGAAATAGGCTAATGCACCATTGACTTTAGTTAGGTACTCCAAATAGCCATGGAAAATTTGCTTAGTCTTCAGGTATGCTGCGGCGGGGGAGGGGGGGGGGGTATTATAGCTCATGGTGGTCAATCAGCAACCCTCTCCACCTGGCAACTCCGATTGACGTCATGTATATTATCATCACATTATTTTATTTTATCATGCACGTAATCCGTGTACGCTTGAAACGTACGTTGGCAACACTTGCGACTAGGATCAGTCGGTGCAGCGTTTCCCATTTCGTTCATTGTTTGTATTTAATCTAAGCTAACCATCACTGACGATACTCTCGTCCAACTGATACCCTCGTCCTAATGATACTCTCGTCCAACTGATACTCTCGTCCAACCAAAACTCTCGCCCAACTGATACTCTCGTCCAACCAAAACTCTCGTCCAACTGATACTCTCGACCAACTGATACTCTCGTCCAACTGATACTCTCGACCAACTGATACTCTCGACCAACTTATACTCTCGTCCAACAGTTACTCTCGCCCAACCAAAACTCTCGTCCAACCGATACTCTCGTCCAACCAAAACTCTCGTCCAACTGATACTCACGACCAACTGATACTCTCGTCCAACTGATACTCTCCAACTGATACTCTCCAACTGATACGCTCTCCGCCTGATAACCCTGATTGACCTCATGTTACATCAGCCATCATACCCCTCATACTTCCTCATGGCGATCAATCGGCATTATACATCTACTATCAGAAGACGACTTAAGACTGCTTAATCACTTCAAACTTAGTAATTCCATTTAAATTCACGTGTTTGATTTCATCATCATCTAAATTCATTCTAAATACAAATATGATCAATATGTTCAAATATACAGTCCCCTAAATAATTTGATACTATTTTCATCGATGTGATTTATTGTACAGAGAGACTTTACTTTTTATCTTTTTGACTTTTAACATTTAGTAAATAGTTCAGGCTAATCTGCAAGTGGTTCTAATTTAGTATCCAGGACCACCAGGATACCACTCATTTGACTCTAATCTTCGCCTTAAAATTCCCATTAGGGTGAATGTATCTTTAAGCTTAATATTTGTTATGTCCCACCTTCGTATCATAGAAATCTTGGCTATAGCTCGGAACTGTTTTACACAACAGCATGGTTGGCTGGGTTTGAACCCGGACCTTGTGAACCGAACCCGCGCTCGACCACACTAGCGAAACAGTACACTAGCCAGCGTCGATTTTGTTCACTTCCTATGACGGTTTTGTAATAATTCTGTTGATAAATAGCTGATATAAAGAGCGAAAATTTACCTTTAGCTGTTTATAATGGAATTCTAATAGGGCGGAACCCTATCAATTAATTATTTGTGTCAAATAAGATGGATTTAATGATTAGGATTAAAATTAATTTGTTTAACAAAAGTTTCACAACACTTAAGTGTTGGTCGGAGGTTCGGGAAAAAAGATAAATAATTTAATAATATATATGATTTATTGTTTAAAAGCTGAAATGTTTGGATGGTTTTCCTGTTATGAGCAAATTTAGATAGTCTTTACTACTTTACCTACGACGGTTTCTTCATTTATTAAAATCACTACTCATAACTTCCAAGAGAGGTTATGTTTTTCTTTTATAACCTCTCATTGTCACTGACAGTGATGCAACTAAACATTGTACCAAACACTAATTGCACCACTCAACAATTAAATTGGCCTGAACAGCTGATTAGTAGAAGTTAAAATCATTAAAATATTACTTCTTCTCCCTCAAAACTTGAACCTCATTGGTCCGTTACCCGTGTTGTTATTAGTAAATCTAAGCTGTTATGTAAGTAAACAATGCTGTTATGTGAAACTTTCCGATTCTAAGAACTGAACTGAAACGGCTAATTTGAAAAACGTTCGTAGGTAAAGTAAGAAACAAAACTGTAGAGTGAATCTTTACGATTCTAAGAACTGAACTGAAACGACTACTTTGAAAAACTGTCTTAGGTAAACGTTATTTTCAACAAAATGTTTATTGTGTAAAGAAAAGAAAATTGTAACTATGTAAATGTAATTAACTGAAGTATTAAGTCCACCATGTTTTTTAAACAAAATTTACATCGCCTTAATTAAAATGGAAACATAATCCCGAAGTTTACTGATTTAATTACATCAGTTTTCATCACGGAATCAGGTTCAACTCATGAACAGCAATCAATCACATGTTTGCTGGAACAAAACTGGAACCTTTCTGAAAGCAGAAAATTAGTTATTACGTTTTGTTTATTTTCAATTGAAAACACGTGCTACTTACACACTAAACTGGTAAGGTAAAATTTACTATAATTTATATTTCATTCTTAATCATTTAACAAAATACTATATTCTAAAACCTCTCCTTAACCATTGTGAGAAAAGGCGAAGTGGAATTATTTACATTACAAAGAATAGTGTTCATTCAGTAAGATAATAATAATGACTTGGTTGTAGTTTTTATTTTACTTCAGTGTCACTTCTGTATTACGGACAATCTTAATTTTATTTGTTCAAAAGTATATTATTCATTAAGTTTCTGAGGATGAAACCAGTCACTGTGAGCACAAAGAAAATTTCGTCAAATTTCATACAAAATTCAAACCCTAAGTATTCAATAGAAATAACATAAAATAGGGTTCAAAAGCCTTTAGGAATACGACTTTTTTAAATTCAAACTGTATTTTCACTGACTAAAAACTGTTGTAAGGAAACATTAATTTATCATTATTTACTACCCCTCAAGAGTTTAAGAGTTTAAATTATTAATATCAAATAATTTTTCCTAAACACATTTTTAGTCATTGAAAACAAAATTTTATATTTTCAAAATTCGAAGTCCTAAAGGTTTACAAACCCTGTTTTTTTTTCTGTTAAATACCTACTTAGGGTTTGAATTTTTATGTAATTTGACGAAATTTATATGTGCTTACAGGACTTGTTTCACCCTAAGAATCCTTAATCAAGAAAATCATTAAATTATAGTTATTATTATTTATAATATAAAGGCCTGTATGTGTGTTTGTGATACGATTTTTACCACCCTAAGCTTCGTAGGTCAATCTATTTTATAATCAATTGGTTAGTTTTGGCATTGATTTTAGCAACTATAAATAAGGTTTTAGAAATTGTATTACAGTTTTAATTCCATGCTAAAAGAATCGTAACAAAACTCTGCGTAATTTTCCGCTGCGGAAAATTACGCACCGCACGGCGGAAGTTCCGCAGTCTGTGGAACCATAGCTAAAAAGGGACATCGGTTTGATCCTAAATTGAGTGAGTTTTTGATGGCCTGGAACTAGATTCAGCTGACTTAAACCGTTGAAATGATCATAAAATATTTTTTTTACCAAGGAAGAGGTGGTCTCCTTTAGTAACCAGGCAACACAGGTCATCCCACTCTATTCTACATTAATCCTGCTTTCAATTAGTATAAAAATAAAGCAAAGCAAGCAAAAAAAAGGAAAAATAAAAGAAGCAAAGTGCATACCGGTCTTAAAAAAGCTGCTTGATAATCATAACTACCTTCTTAAGTTTAGATATGAAAATCCGAATATTTGTCAAAACAACAGCTTAGAAAACAGTATTTTATATTTATCTTTAAGTAATAAGACGCAACAGTTTTACTAGTATAAAAATGCCCCAATTAAGCTTTGACTATTTAATAAGTGAAAAGCTACTACTTTAATAGAAATATTTCAACTAGCTTTGTAAACTTCCATAAAATGTCACGTGAACTTTGAATAACGTGCATTTTATATGGTTTTGCATAAACTTAAGATTTTACGATATTTTGTAAATAATTCGTATTTACCACACAAAACACTAGTGAGTTTTGGCAACTACGAATCGCACTGTTTACTATGTACATAATTAATTGTGTGCATATGATGATTCATAAACAGACGATTAAGTGTGAACATTAGATGAACAAAAATGTTAAACTTAACAATCTTTATGGACACAGGCCTATGTATTTCTTAGATTTATAGCATTACAAATGCAATACATATGCATTGACTGTTTATTGTATATTTGTAAACCTCAAATATAGCCTTTGTAGTTACCAAACCCCGAATACTATAACAGACACAGTACGGATCATAAACATAAACAAATTATGTTAGTGGCCCGAAATTAAACATTATTTAACATTGTTTAAATGGAAAGTCTGTACCATGTTTAAATGTAGCATATTAACATAACACCAATACGTACATGGTACATACCGGTTTCTCTCCTAGTATTTGTTTTACCAAACCATACGATTTTGTTTACTCTTTATAGATTAGTAGCAGTCTGGCCAGAAATTTCAGTGTCTAAATAAGTCTACCAAATACCAATCAATGGTTCGCAAGTGAAATTTGATTTAGCATTAATCCACACTATGTTACTCCTCGGGCAACATTATGCAAATGTTATGCTAACAACATCCAGCCAGCATTAGGAAATGCTTAAATTGTTGTTTTCTTATTAGCAACTAAAGAGTAATAATTGTCGTCTTGAATGCATTTGCTTATACTGTTTTGGAATAAAATTGAGGTTAATATATTTATTAAATGAAGATAAATTCAACGAATTGATTTTAGTAATTAAATATTTTAAGATTAATTGGTGGTTATACTAAACAATCTATACTATTATAAAAAAGAGGTGGTTGCTGTATGTGTGTATGGGAAAAGTAAACTCGAAAAATACTGGTCGGATTGGGCTGAAATTTGGCATGATGATAGCTCACATTCCCGATTAACATATAGGCATATTCTTATTTCAAAAATCCTTTCGGGCTCCGCCCCAGTGGCTCTGGAGTTTCCCATGTTAACCTTATGAGAAATGGAATTATTGAATCTTAACAGCTGTTTCAATTAAACAAGTTGGTTCTGTTCTATGATGTTCAATAGCATTAAAGTTACAAGGATTACCAACAGGGTGCAGCACTATTATTTCTTTTACATTTATGACAACAGCTAATTTGCAACCAAAAGGTGAGTGAGCGTAGCGAACGAACTTCAACCTGGAGGCGAGTTAGCGTAGCGAACGAGCTAACCTGAAGGCAAGTGAGCGCAGCGAACGAGCTCCAACCTAAAGGTGAGTGAGCGTAGCGAACAAACTTCAACCAGGACGTGATTGAGCCATGCGAACGAGATAATCTTGAAAATTAAGAAGTTAAACGGGGCAAAGCCCGCGGGTTACAGCTAGTAGAGTTATAATTAATTAACACAGCGTATCGTGTGTTTACAGCAAATAGCAGCATGCACCTTTAACCTTTCAGTTATTTTGCCACTGTCCTTCAACATATTATATTACACCGCAGACCGAAAAATAATAGAAGCGTTTTCCCAACAAAGGTCTGTTAAATGAATCCTGTGAAACAGTAGCAATCGTTCTTTTGAAAAACCAGTAAAAGAAATGTATTAGTTTCAAACTTAGCAAAGGAGTGGACTGTCACACTGAGGTTTGCTGCTACGGGGAGGATAAAAAGTTGGTTGATTAAATGTCAATAGTAGCTTATATTATTAAATAAATAAATTTGCCAAATGTTTTAAAATATATCCATTAACAAGCATATAACAACAATAAGATTTTTTCTATAAAAATATCTTAAAATGCACAGTTCTTCCTATTTTCTCCATAATGTTTAATCCTACGAGAACAATTTAATCTAAAAAAGTTGTCTGGAGTGAGAGAACTGGATGGGAAGGGAGGAAAACAGGTCCGCGACGTAGGAAGTGGTGAAGGAAGTAGTCAAGGCGAATAGTCCGGAGTGTGGGAACTGTTTATGACGATTATATTAAGGTATTTGGAATCCTAAAATGCTATGGGAAGGGAAGAAAACAGGTCCGCTTCGTAGGAAGTAGTGAAGGAAGTATTCAAGGCGAGCTGTCCGGAGTGTGGGTACTGTTAATAACGATTAGTAAGGGTATCTACAATCCTAACATGCAATGCGAATGGAGGGAAACAGATCAACGACGTAGGGAGTGGTGAAGGAAGTAGTAAAGGCGAGCAGTGTGGAGTTTGGGAATGGATTTATGTATCTGCAATATTAAGACTACTTTCAGAGTAAACTAATGATTTTCCCCGAGCAAAGCTCGGTCTCCAGGTACTTGATCTAAAACGAGTTGTAATGTTTTCGCTCAAATAAGACAGTTAAAGCACCTAAAAAAATGTCATATCTATATATTGATTGTAGATGGGTGCAGGGGTTTGAAACATAATTTGATACTTTAAAATCAGTTTAAGGAAATTCTCACCTCCTAACCGTCATTTGAAGCGTAGGTTGTTCGGAATTTACACTTGGAATGTACATTAACAGCCTCAACAAAGAATTGGAAGAGGGAAAGTTCTATTACGCTCCTTAAGGTATTCTAATATTGCTTTCATCCCAATAATGGAGCCTTGCTTCACACGGTTTAATTTAAGAATAAACAAAAATGTATCTCAATCGCACAGATAAAATAGGATGGATGAATCTCCTTACTATATGCTGCATACTAGGGTTTTGTAAACAATGTTTTATATCTGTTCCATACATATATACTCTTAATCCATTAGATATTTTCACAATATTATGAACACAGGGTTTTAATTAAATAATTATATGTTTGTAATTAATTACTTGCAAAACATTTTGAGATAAGCAAATAGCTCTTTGTGTATTAAAAGCTGAAACATAGACAACAAGAATTAACATGACTGTCAGCCGTGTACTGGTTACCATGGTTACCATAGGTTCTGGCGCACACCACTGGATTGGGAGCGTCGTGTAGTTACGTAACGCGTAGGCCGTAACTACATGGCGCTCCCAGCGGTGTGTGCCAGAACCTATGGTAACCACATCACAGCTGACGGTATATATTTAATTATTTTTGTCTATGGCTCAAAGTACGTTATTGCCGCTCGAGAACTGTAGATGGCCGCAAAAAAATACATGCGGCTATACATTTCGAGAGCGACGATAAATGTGCTCGTAATACACACAAGTTTTTCCTATCACAACAATTCACTTATTACAACACACGGATTAACTTTTTAGTTGTATATAAAAATTTAATTTAGGTTATGTTTACCTTTTTAGGTTATTTTATTTACTTACCGGTTGTTAACATGCCTGATCCGCGGATGTGGTTGGTGTAGAAACGACAAATTGAAACCAGCTGAGTAGCGAGCGGCAAAGATCCTTACCGCTCTAGAGCATAAATGAGCTATTTTGCGTACTGTTTACAGATGTGGCAATGTAGTAATTTCCAGGCAGTAATAGGAAAATGTTATAGTTTTAGTTTTCCCCTCAATCTGATATCTCAGACAGTTATGCTGAGACTTAAAACAACAGGGCTTGTTACAAACTATTAGTGTTTTGATTGCATTAAATAGTTGCACAAAATTGCAAAAATGGATATTTAGTACCTATAGCAGAGCCTGTGAGAAACCAAGACATGATCCCATGTAATTCTTTTCCACGGAATCTATGTCAATAACATAGTTTAATTAAAATTCTTAATTTGTTTCGTATGAGAAAAAGAACCAGCAACTTATAATAGTGTTGTGCAGCTTGTAAGTTGAGACTATTCAGTTCATGTTATGTTTTAAGTAATAACTAAACCCCACACTTCATTATTTAAACTCCGTAGCATTAACGTTTATTTATTTAACCATTCAATCATCGTTTTGAACCTGTGTTCTCCGTTTTCAACGTCAAAATGACGCCGGGACCGAATATACATTAACTAGGTGAAACCCGTCGAAATCGACGGTTACTTTCCAGGCTTACGATAATTAATCTAACTGCGATAAATTGAGTGAAATTATACATATTTTGAGCATTTAGCATTGTTTGAATATTAATGAGTGTAAAAACAATAATGCCATTAATTGCGTTAGTTAGTAAATATTTTTGATCATTCCACGAATAAAATATTTCCCATACTGTACGTCATCGGAGTTGTGATTATGCTATCTGGTATCTCTTCCTTTGGAAAAACCTTTAAATACCTAGTATTGAAATCGTTTTGGTGGATCTTTTGTAGTTAAACACTCCCGTGATTTCATCAGTGTTATGCAAATTAATCTATGATTTTATTTGAAAAAAAAATCTGTTTGTTGGGAAGACACGTTCTAACTTCAAAGGGAGGTACATCCGTTACAGTGCAAGTGTGATTTTTCCTTCGTCACGTCGCGTCAGTTCATATCGTACTTCTGTGCCAATGAATAACCCTCTAGCACAGTTTTGAGAAATTGGTTGTGAGGTTACTGTTAAAGCTGGCATTCCTTGACATGGGGGATATCAGTAAGTTGTCTCAGCCTTATCAGTTACATCAAGTTGTCAATATAATCTCTCTACGGAATGTTAGGTGTAGTTGAATATACTTTAACTGAAGTTGGCTTATATTCTTGAACTGTTAGGGGCCTCCTCATTCATATGCTAAAAATAATGTAAATTGGCTGTTACGTAAATATTGATGTTTACATGCATTGTTAATCAACGTATCTTATAAATGATGATGTGATCTAGTTTAAAAGGATGATCTTTCAGTCATGACAATAGCTGCTTAGATAGTATTTACTCATTGGGCCATTTTTACAGCCAAAATGTCGTGTTATTTTCAATAATGTTACCAACCCAGTGGGCCATGGTCCGTAATATAGGCCACTGTGAAAAAATATAAGGAAAATAAGGTGTTAAAAAGGCAGACACCAACTCGTAAAATAGATTTAAGATGATCAATAAGAAATAATTGTAAGAGTTATTGTGATAAAAGGATTTTCCACTGATTTCGTAAAATAACTTTATATTGCAAAACATGACATGATACAAAAGACAATCAATTTTAAAATAAGAAAATAACATTGCAAATACTTCTTTTGGACAATTCAGTAACTCCCAATAAATGTGTGTTGTTTAAAATACAATTTTAAAATTACCAGCTGTTTTATTAAAAAGTATTATCCACCTGACCAAAATGTAAACAAATCTGTGGAGGGATCTTTAAAGGCTTCTGGGGCAGAGCCCTAGGCTAATTTACTTCGTTTTTCTTTTGATAACTCATCTACAGACCAAAGACCTTTCTTTGGACACCTCTACCAAGTTTCTACGCCCAGCCGTTCTCTCAAATTAGAGGAGGCAAAGTTTCCAATTAAATATTTTGATTCCCCCATGTTAATCTTATGGGAGGAAACCTAACTTTGATTAATGATCCTGCCCAAACTAATAAAGATATCAAAAAACGAAAAACACTTTGCAAAACTACAGATTAGGGCAATTCTTTTGACACCTTAATCATCAAAATCGGTCCAAAAATGAGGGAGGAGTTCTGTTCACAAAAATCGGCTTAGCGTATTATATAAATAGATTATAGAGTAAAAGAGGAATGATTGCGATGGCAAATGAGATGGTTTAGGTATTAACTTAACCCCACCTTTCATTATTTAAACTCCGTATCAGTCGGTTCATTCATGGTTATAACCACGGTTATAAACGACGGTTAGAACCACTCAATCGACATTTAAAAGTCAAAATGACGTCAAACATAAATGATGGAGTGAGGGCGAGGGTAAAGTATGTGCGATTGTTTTTTAAGCTCTACTTTACGTACAACTGGTTTCTAGCATAAGTCATAAACTAAGAGTGCAGTAATCATAATTTTTATTTCAATTGGAGTTCCGGCATATAGGGCAAATGGAGTCTTTTGATTGGCTGGTCCAACAGTGACGTCATGACTTTGGTTACAGTTTCTTAACTGGGCTACCCTAATATTGATTGAAATTATCGATTCGATTAGTAAACCTTTATTTGATTTGTTTATCATAAGCAAGTTTGTTTAGTTCAGTTAGGTTATAACAGTTTCATTTCATAATAATATTATCGAATATCTGCATCTGCCATCTGTCACTGTTGGATCAGCCGATGTATGTTAGTCTAGCGATGACACTTTTATGTTTGTATAAAAAGCAAGAATGTTACGTTTAGAATTAGTTTTGACTATATAGTCAATAGTATTAGCTAACCAATCGGCTTGCGAATGAAAATTGGAAATTATCAATTAAAATTCTTTATGATTTTTTAAGCGTACAATTAGACTAGTAGACTCATGGAGAATTCCATACATAATTTCCTCACAAATGTTAATTATTTGCAGAGTATTATTTCATAGTTTAATTATAATTATTACATTATTAACTTGTTATAAGTTTTTTCTATTTATTTTTCAATTGAAATGCATTTAGTAACCAAGTTAAGAATAATAATTAACCTTTTCATTCACTCTGGAAACTAATTCTTACAATTTCTACCAATACGGAGTGTCGCACTTAAATGTTTACACTGGTTAGTTAAACATATTACAATTTCAGATTATATGATATGAATCAATAAAATTTATAGGGACATTCTATAATTAATTATTATGGAATGTTCCATAATTTACACTACATACAAGGTCTCCGACGCTACGCTCCACTCATTAATATAATATAATAGATGCAACCCTAACTGTAGTCGAGAACTTTTATGATTTTAAAACAAGAGTAAGTGACTTTCAATGAAAATCATTGTAAACCACTAGACACTTTAAAACCTAATATGCATAAAAGGTTTTAATCACTCTCTTACACCTCTCACATTTTCCTTCCCTTTAAAACTAAAATTTAAACGTAACGATGTTTGCACCCTTATGCATAAAACATCATGCTAATGAGGGTAAATTAGTTAGGTATATCAACCGCAGATTAAAAAATACTAGTGTGTCTGTCGCTCGAATTCGAGCAATAGCGATTACAGGCGTCATTTTAAAACGAATAACAGTCATAATTTCAGATGACTTTAAAAGAGTCGACTCAAAGATTATGGAAATACGATGCACATAACAGTTCGATATAATCAACATTTCTTGTAAATTAACTATTATTTTTAAAAATTTGAGGTTTTTTAGTGTTTCCTACAAATGTTTCCCACTCATAGCCGCATTAGGTTGTCTATGATAACGATTATAAACTCTAAAAAAATTATTTATATTTCTTCTACATGGTGTTGTATGAGTTTCCTATGTTTCGGTAGTTTGTAAATCGGCTCTTTCAATGATCGCTGAAAAAAATTCAGCACAGTGTTAATTCAGTTTTCTTATATAGAACTGTCCAGGCTTTCTCGCTTTTTTGCATTGTAATATTTACTCCAAAACAAATTCAAATTGTAAGTATTTTTCATTTAAAACAAGTCAGTAAATGTTTGTAGCACACGTTTCCTTAAATTGCAACTAAAATATTAACATCAATTAAATTATCCAGCTGACCATAATGTAAACAAATATGTTCTTCATAAGGATAACATGGAACCTTTAAAGGCCCCGGGGGCAGAGCCCAAAAGAATTTTACAAAAATGTAAGGTCAGTTTGCAAATCTACACACCTAGACGAACACTTTGGTATATAATATGTGGGTTTAAATATTAAAAAAAAAAACCTTATCGTTCACAAAGTTTTATGTAGCGTATTAATAATATAGATGGATAGATAGATGTCTGGTATTGATGGACATTGATGATGTACAAAATCAAACTAGCAATGCACAGCAATTTAAACTATTCCATTTCGGTGAGCTAGAAACTGGAGATGTTCTTCTGAAGCCATTTTATGGAAAGTTCTGTCTACTTGGGCACACTGTAACAGTAAAGTTCGAAGTTACATGTTCTCCAGCTTTTACCTCTGATAACATAACAATATTTTACTTCGGGCTTAAGTAGAGGCAACTGTGTCCAGTCTATACATCAAAATGTGTATCTCCTTTTTCTGCCTTGAATGTTTTTGTTCATACGCATGCGAGCCGATTGTTGAATTATTGCAGGTTTACAATCATACTTTTAAATAGTTTGTGTTTATAAATAGGTATTTATTTGGATTTCTTGACCATATATGTTAAAAGTTTAATGTCATTTATAACATTTATTTCTATCCATATTAAAAATTCGTGAAACGAATATAAGATTATTAAACGGAAAAAGGGCTCCCTGAAATCAAGGTTTGTTGTAAAAATAAGCTGTAATACATCCTATATATTGATAAGCAGCATGTTTCTTGAAAATCTTTTATCATCTCGTGTGCATCGCAGGAATAATCTATGCATACTGTTGGAAAGTCATTTACCTGTGTTTGCAAAATCCCTTTATAAATTAAAATAGGCACAAAAATAAGAACAAAAAATTAATTCAAAACTTAAACAATTTAACATGGGCGTTATGGGTTGCCATGCTGGTGATGAAATAACAACAAAATATTAAAAGTTTCAATCACATGTTTTGTTTACAGTGTGGGGTTAAACAGATAAGTCTGCGCATTACATATTTGTGGTCGAGTTTTCGACCATAGTGTGACCTCTAGTTATATTAAATGGTCTGCTTAACAAAAGCGAGAAAATTCTAATTTTTTCTAAATGTGGTAAGTTAGCAAAAAGTACAAAGTTCTTGTAAATGCAACAATTTAGATAAACAGTAACACTCATTTAAATCATTAATAAGGAGTCTAGAGAACTTTACTAGTATCTTTTGTTTTGTGAAAACATCAAATTGTAACATAATTTAAAATATTTAGCAAGCACGAGAATTTTCTTTTTTTGCCACAATAATGAACCGAAACTGGGCGCATTTTAACCCAAACATTAAAACACAGAATGGACACACACACACACACAATGTGACACAATGGAACACAGAATGTTTACAGAATGGAGTAAGAAATCTTCAATACTTCGATACTGACTACTGCCAGTCAGACGTTTATTTTACCCAGACCCTGTATTTAAAGCGCAATGATCATGATCATTTATCAAAACTTTACACATTATTTTACGCCCTTCCCAGAATTTCGGTTAGACAGTTAACTTCTCTAAGCTTGTAAGTTATTGATGAAAATCTAGCTTTTTTGATACATCTGATACGTTATTTCCACTACCTGATATGGAAAAAAGAAAAATACCCCCGCCGCAGCAAACTTGTTGAATGAGCGAATTTCCATTTGCCTCAATTGATTTTAAATTAAATCTATTTAAATAACATTAGGTTTAACAAGTACCTGTTTTGCTGCTACACGGAGGCTAATAACGTAGCTTAGTATAAAATAACTAATTTTGCCAAGTTTGATCAAAATATTTCCATAAACAAGCAAACCACAACCTTTTACAATATCCTCTATAAAAATAACATGGGAATTTTAAATTTGCAATTTTTTTGAATTTTCTCCGTAACTAATAACCGTACAAAAACACTTTGGTATACTAAATGATTTTTTTAAGCTCTTTAAAATGGTCTAGAGAGAAGTTGGGAAATTTTGTGTTTTGAGTATCAAAAATAAGAAAACCCATTTTTACCCCCAAAACCCCGTTCCCATGATCCGATCATGCTGGTTCGTGAATTCCTTCAATTGTATCCCACATTACACCTTTAAGCATAATTTCATCAAAATTGGACAAAAATTACTCAAGTTATCGCGTTCACGGACGTATATATATATGTATAAAAATTTAAACGAATTGTGTTTTTGGCCTCTGGGGACATCAAAATGAAAGAGTAAATCGGTCCCGAGCCTAGGTCTTACCGTGCCACCTACGCTAATAGCTACTTCCCTGTAGGGAAATTCGCTAAAAAGATATGTCGGTAAACCCAGTTCAAAATTATATTTTGGGAAAACAGTGCTTTCAAGTGCAAAGTGAATCAAAATTACTTTATTATTTATATTTCATTGGTGAACCACATTATATATCATTTTAATGTGTTGCAAGTAAATCAGGCATTATAATATGTTAGCTCGTTCCTTAGTCGTGATGTTCCAGTCCAGCGAGCTGAAACCCTACAGGACTGAGGCTGTTTTAGGACTTTGTCCTCTTCAGTCATTGTACTGTAGTATGTTAGCTTTTTTACGAATTGCGGATGTAGAACACTGACAATATTTTAATAACTCTTTAACTGTCTCAAAGGATGTTAGTTACGTGCACAGATTCTATTTCAATGGATGGATTCTGAGCCAAGTTTTGATTTTTCTTGGAGCTGATAATTAGTCATACTTTTTTACAACAGATTGATGTTATTGTAAACAAAAATTATATCACCTCTTGGTTGAAAATGTTGTTAACTTAAACAAACAAATATACACTGGGGGAAAATATTGACTTGTCTATAAACGGTGACAAAGTTTTAAAGTAAATCGTCTCTTAAGTTACCACTAATTTTTAAGACTCTTAATACAGGCAAATTATGTAAGTTTGGTTAAATATTCTGTTTGGTTTCCTTACGAATAATATAATAATCACATGATGGGATGAACTTTTAAAGTTTGTTTGGTATAAAGTTTAGACCACCTTCTTGTCACACAATAGCTTTTCAAAAGCATCTGGCATTATTGTATAATGTAAATTCAAATTTACCTTTTTATTACCTTTTTCATTAATAACGCTTAACATTAAAATAAATAAAGAGACAACACGTTTAAGTATAAAAAATGTATTTATTATGTACATTTATACATAGCACCGTAACTTTGGTATCTTGTTGACGGCAACTTGACCCTTTGTTAGTTTACTTTCCTCCATTAAAACCATTATCCCTAATTCACCGAAGGGCAAATCATGATTGCTACCAAAGCTTGTTTGATTTGACAGAAATAATTAACGCTAATTGCAATTATACCTGTAAACTAATCGAACTGTGTAAATACAAGATTTCCTTTTTGGAAATTTACGACCCTGATAGTTAAGTACTTCGCCTTGATCAATGAATTAAACAAAAGTATCAATGAAAAAACAAGTACGCACTTATATTTTCCCCTGAAATGTAAACTCTGCAGGGAATTCCATCAGGAATCCACTCGAGTCACACCGTCATTGTACAAGCTATCGTAGCAAATATCATGATTTTAATGATATGATAATATGAATGAATATGACTGATAAAAACTTGAACTATTTTAAATGTGATGGAAAAGGAACAAGTTCTTTAAAAAATTACCATAGAAGTCAAAATGTTCTCTCCTAAAAGTATGTATGGTTTTAACTGTTATATGGCTAGGATATGTCTAAATTGTAATATTTTACATCACAGTCTTAGTAAAGATATTGAGGGTTTGTTTTGACTTTGGCAGGGTCGCAGACAGTTCCGGCAATGAGAGCTTGGGCAGGAGCGAAGAAAACTCTGAAGTTGATATCCCTGAAGTCCAGGGAAGCCTCGAGATGTACTGGCATCCTGTCAGAGATCGCCCACAAGGTACCGGTCCTGTCTACTCTGACGTCACTGGGGAAGATGAGACCCTCATCGTCCTTGGCGACGACAGCCAGATTCTCCTTGCTGTACGGCTTCCTGGTGTCCCAGCAACCGATAGCGTTCTGGTCGATCAAGTTGAAGAACATGATGCCATTCTCATCTATCACCTGGGAGGTCACGTGACCACCAGGTCCTCTGGAAGGAAGGACGGAAAAGTCGTGGTAGCTCTCGTCCTTCTTCTCCTTGTTCTTCAAAACTTCAGTAGACACGAAGAACTCGCGGTTGCTAGCTAGAGAGTGGAAGAAGAGGGTCTTGAACCCGCTGGGTTGAGGAGCTGACAGAGCCATGCCGAAGATACCCTCAGCGCTCCACTGGAAGTTGATTCCGCCGATGTTGAAGTCTCCCGCCAGAGGGTCGGGGAAGAAGAAGCCGTGCTCGAACCTGTAGGAATCGTCCTTGGCAAAGTCGTAGACGATTAGACCGTAGCCCAGCTCGTCTGAGGCGTAGACGAAAGTGTCGTCACAGGTCTTGCCCACGTCTACGGCGATGTTAGCGATGAAGGTGTTGGCGTTGATGTCGTCATCCTTCAGCTGGTATTTGCGGATCTTTTGGTTGGTGCGAAGATCGAACACGTGATACGCGTACGGGCAAACCTGTTGAGTCGTGTTACCTGTGCATACAAGATTGATTAATTTAAAAATAATTAAGTATATGTGTTTCAAATGTAATACTACTAACGAGCCCCTATTACTATTACTTCAAAAAAATCCCGGATGCTCTAGTCTGAATGTTATGTTTATAGTGGGATCAAGAACTTGTTGGTCCTCTGGTAAAAAACATTAGTCATGAAAACTAGGGCATGGAATTAAAATGTTGTTAAAATTTAAATTTAACAAGTTATTTTAATTAAATTGGCACCGTAAATATTTTAGGTAATCAAAATTTTAGGTCTGATCATAAAAGAATTTGACGTCAGTAAATACAATCACAAAAACCATCATTGTTGATGTAAAAATACTAAATACGTTCACTTGTAAATTATGTAAATTCTGATGCTAAAAGGTTTGCAATTATCTACACAAAGAAACGAATCTAGAACGACATTATCCAAAATCTTATCTTTATTTAACATGTTATTTAAATATTCAGAGGTATTTATGAAAGGTTGCATACAACTACAAAGATAACGTATTATGAACTGTTACAAGTGCTTGCATGCCATTATCGTGGTTTTTACACCATCAGTTAAATGGTACCACATGTAATTGAAGAGCTTTTATTGCAAGCTTTTATTGTTCATTACAGCTTATTGCCATGATAATATCCGTTTTCATTAACTCTACTTGCGACTACCAGTACTTGTTTTCCCTACATGATATTAAATAGTTTTCTAATTTGTTAAACTAAACAACGTATAATGTGGATCTGTTATGGATATCAATGATGTATATGGGGGATTAGAAAATTATTGTGAATTGTAGAAAAAAAATTGTTATATAACTTTTGCTGCGTTTACCAAATTTTTCCGTAAGAATTAGAAAAGAAGTCCTGTAAGTGGCTTATTAAAAATGTGTTTTCATGATTTATTATTATTAATTGATAAATCACCTTAGGTTTAAACAATTAAAATCATGACCAAAAAATCTATCGAAATGGTTAGTAAACGAATAAAAACCTACAATTACTTTTCAAATCGCATAATGGTCTCTTAACTATACTGGAAATCTAAAATCAAAGATGAAAAAGTTATTTACGGATAATACTACTTTCCGACTCATTAAGATGCTAACTTTAAGGTGGATAATACTTTGCTACAGAACAATAGGCTTCTCAGCTGCAGGATTATATCATCCTATTGCTTGCAAAAAGTATAATCTTCTGTTTAACTTTTTCTTAATAGATAATCCCTTTCTGATGTACGGTCTTAAAATAGACGTAATCGGTGTGATTAATTTAAATTACTATCGCCACTGAGCTCATTACAGTATTCAATCAAATTAACCAATTCCAAACAGTTATGAGTTTCTTACCGATTCCAACGGTTCCAGAGTCCAAGACCCAAAGTCTGTCACATTCGTCGACCCTGATACGGTAGACAGTGGTGAGGGCGTCGCAGTCTTCTATAGCGTTGCCGGCCAAGTCAGGGTAAGGGATGAGGCGAGGTTCGTCCACGGGGGCGGCGTCCACAGGGAGGTAGTTCAGGGTCGAAGGTACACCTGGAAGTCAAGGGAAGATATTAAAATATATCAATTTGTAATTGGGAAAAGTTATTAAAACCCCTACAAAGAATGCAAAGTTTTCACGATAAGAAAGTAAGAAGAGTAAACAATGAGAAGAACTATGGAGAAGAGGGGGTGGTGAAAATTAGGGAAGAAAGGCGTAAGATGTTATTTGGTCTGGAGGACGACGGTGGAAGATAATGTTGATGAAGAGGAAGGCTGAAAAAACCTAATTCAAGACGTGTAAACCTCAGGTAGACCAAAATCCTACATATTAATAGGCAAGCATGTTTCTTGACACCCTTTTTCTCTGCTCGTGTGCATCGCGGGAAAATCTACGCATACTGTTAGAAAATATTTTCTGTAGATGTACAGAATCCCTTTATACATTAAAATAGGGTAGTAAATAAAGACAAACATATTAATTCTAACTTTTTTAAAATCAGCATGGGTCTTTTGGGTTGCCATGGTGGTTACGAAAAATATAAACATCAAATCAAAACAAATGTAAGAAATTCTAATCACATGTTTTATTTACAGCGTGGGGTGTAAATAGAAAAATTTGCACATTACACAATTTCGGTTGAGTTTTCGACCACTGGACGGCCTCTAGTTTTAATTAATGTAGCGCAAACTTGAAGATACAGTATGTATATTATAAAGCAGTGGATCAAAGATTTTACGGATTAAAAGGACATAGGGAATGTTAAAATAAAGAAGTAGAGCCCCTCAATAAGAAATATTACAACACAACTCCAAGTGTGAACATTTATTTGACAAAGTATACTTATAAATTTCTCTTTTCTGGTTTCCAGTTTCTAATGACGACAGTATAAAGTGTTAGTAGAAGTATTGTGCTGATTCGTATTTCACAAACGGTACAACGGTTGTGTATTATAGTATAACAGTTATTAGAGGCATTAATTTAAACTATTTTACAAAAATAAAATTCAAAAAACATATTGTTTGAATACAACTAATCGACCCTTTGGTTTTAAAGCGTTTTCGAGCAATATTAATATGTATAATAAGATATTTAATGTACAATTAGATGTACAATTTATAATTTCCATATAAAATAGGTCCTCGTTAGGAACACCCACATGCGTCACAGTCACACACGTCACGACCTTACACGCGATACATGCCGTGATGTCACAACATGTATTGTCAAGATTTATATCATGAGATCGCTAATTGAGATAAAGAACTGTGTTGAAAGGCATTTTCAATTGTGTACGTTGAATATTTTGAAATATCAAAATAGCTCACATCTGCTCCCTAACACATTCGTGATGATGAAAATGTTTATGCTTCCTATACAATTAACAATGAAAATTTGTTGTCCTAGGTTTTAGTCCGGGACTGTTTTGATTTGATTCCATTGTATTTAATTGAACATGTTTTAATATATTTACATATTAAAAACACGTTAGATAAAATCACGAATGTTTTAATGTTCATGAAAAAATACAACCAAAACACAGACGAATGTCACAAGATCCGCTAGTGACTTAGAAAATGAAAGTAAAAGTATCTAAGGTCGAATAGAACACCTCGAAATCTCCATATTACCGCCATATCCTCCGGTCAAGGTAGAATGAAGGACGCCCCAAATCGCTGTGTGATGAAATAAAGATTATACGTTTCCAGGAGTAGTTTGTGGTAATGCTATAGCATAATGACATCATTAAGTCATTGTTGTGCATAACCTTTCAATAGCTCAACGGACATTAGCTTAGATAACGCTAAGTGGCAGCGTAGACCGGTTGTCCCCGCGCCACGCCCCTTTCACTACGCATGTGCAATGTCCCCGCGCGGGCCGTTGCTCCGCCACGCGCCTGCGCTGTAAACAACCAACAACTGACCAGGCCAAGATCACTGTGTCGCACGTGTGGACGGGTTTTTGCGCCCGCCATATTGACTTCCCGCTACGGCGGGTTTGCTAATTTTATATCTTTACGCTGCAGTGAATTCTCACTTTCAGCTGGTTCTCTTGACTAATTAGTGGTGCAAATGAAGTGGAATTGAACGATTGAATGGGCGTGCGGTGTATGAAAGTGTAATCAGGTTTTGACTCACATCAGTCGAGCAAAAAGCTGACAGTGAACTTGTACATATTTCCAGTTTGGTGAGGTAGTTTTTGTACCAAACATACTAACTACCGTGATACTTTCTCAAGGAAAACTTATACATTTTGTAATTATTGGTTATGAAATTGTAATAGTTATTATTCATAAGCGAAATCGTTAGCTAAATTTTAATATACACAATTCAAAGTATTTCACTTTTATTGGAGCATGAAAATATTATGATGCAGTATAGTTAAAAAGTAATAGCTTTGTTTATGAACCGGAATGCGGTCCATTTAGTCAGAATTACAGATTTTGAACTTTCGAAATCGTTTTAAATTTTCTGTTTCGGATAAAACCAATCAAATCGATTGAAATATCTGGTATAATGCCAAACAAACAAACAAGTGAATAAACAACCGAAACATTTACTGTAAACTGAAAATGTTGATTGCAAACATTAATTGTTATTGTGCTCAATTTTATTAATTCCCAAAAGTTCACATCAATAAATGCATTCTATTTTGGGTGGGTATACAAATAAAATAAACTATCCAATTGTTAAAAAAATGTCTCGTCATCGCCTATGCACCTAATACGTTTATAACGGGATACATTTTTCATCTTCACAACCAGATAGAAAAACCCGCTGAATCATGACGTGTGGAAACGAAAGATCAATCAGTTTCAAACGTTGATGAACTGTGAAAAACAGTTTGGACAAATACGTCACCACGAAAGTTGTTCACCATGACCGGGACTGTTGTGGGAACGGCCTAACTGTGACGGGAACACTGTCATTAACACAGGACTGTGTAACACGATTTTTTATTGAAGATTATCTGGCGGCCTAGTTCAGACTCGTTGCATCTGTGGTTTTCGCTGAAGCGGTGGCTCAACACGCCGTCGGCTGATTGGCAAATTAAAAATGGAGCTGAGACCTACAAGCTTACATAAGATATAAGACTGTCCTGTCAATTAGGATTCCTGCACGAGACATGCAAGATGCGCACGCACAGCGGTTACCGACAACCTGCGCAGTGATTACAGCTACAGCTGCGCAGTGCACGCGTTTGTAGCTGCGTACAATTAAGGATATCACCGATGTTGACGTAATTGTAACTTATGGGGGACAGGTTATCTAACACAGGTTTTGTGTTGTAACGGTTTCTTTGTATTCGGTGCAGTTCAAGTAGTTATGGCGATACTTGTGTTGGCTTTCAGCAATTATTTTGTGTTTAATAAAGACAACTATCTATTTTGTTATAACAATTCTGTTCTCTTTGATTAAATAGACGTGTTGACTTGTTTATATTTGACTATAAGGTTGCTAAATACAAAGTTACTAAAGGACTTAAAAAAGTGTGATTTTAATCCCATGAGCCCCCTAACTACATTTCTGTAGATAATACAAATAGTTCTTATATGTACACAAATAAAAGAAATATTACAACACAGTCTGAGTTGTAGTATTTAAATATATTTGTTAGAACTTAGTCACTGACTAAAGTGTTAACGTAGTACAACAACCCTACTATTTTGATTGTTGGATTAACTTATCCTTGGGGAGAGGGAGTGAGAAATCTAATGACGTGACATTAAATCACGTTGCACCCTAGCTTCTGTCGATCAATAAATAGTCTGCAAACTTTGAACCGCAAAATCGTTTATAAGTTTGATGTTGACTGAATTCATAGTACATGTACCAATATTTAATTTGTGACGAGTTTTTCAACATATTTCATTTTTTGTTTAATGTAATTGTTTATATACTATTTTATTATTATATTAAGTTTGAGTTAAATTATATACACAAACAACTCTTGGGCCCTACGATAACAAACGTTTGAATATACCGATGTAATACAGGTTATAAAAATGTTGCATTAATGCAAAAATATGTTTTAGCTCTTTTGAGGCTGTTGTGACTTTTGACCTTTTTCATTAGTTGGTAACAAAGGTAGCATTGCCCAAAAAATTGTTTCGAATATTTACACATTACGATGGCGAATATTTCAAGCCATAAATTTTAAAACCCTGAACACAGCCCATCCTTTTATATAAATGGTCTGTGAAATTAAATTATACAGAAGCAGTAAATTGTGAGTGTTTATGCTCCAATGTTCCACGTACGATTATATTTTACTGTTGTGATGGTCTTCATGTAAGCTCCATCAAAAACACTCTTTCCATCATGGCAAACAATGTACGCCTTTGCATTTACAATAATACTAAGTAAGATGCTTAATTGTTGTTATATTGGAAGATAGGTAGATACAAATAATAATGAAATCCCTATATAAGGTCATTTTTCTATTTTAATTGTATGATGATTCAGTTAGAATCAATGGTTGAATTGCATAAAAACTTAACTGCATTCGAGAAACGTTTACCACTAACCGGAGATAATATTATTTGTAACCCATTGATCATTGAATAAAGGAAAATGTATCTCTTCAATACGAATAAAAACGTTGATTTCTTTAATACCAGGAAAGAGCTATTTATACAAAACTGAACAAATGGTCGTACACTATTGATGTTATCCCAAACCCAAACAAAATGTAAAAGACAAATACGTGTCGTGTCAATATTAGCACACTCAACGTTAAACACATAGAAACGCTCTTATATGACAGTGTTATTCGTCAACCTTTTCCCCAATAATCTATGGTAACATTTTGAACTAGTAATGACTTAAGATATTCATTTAAAATGGAACTACGACCCTTAAAATTTGACTTTATCATTTAAATCGATGATTAAAATGTTCGTATATTAATAGGAACTGGGTTTCTGCTGATCAATAAGTTATTTAATAGGAACTGACGATGATTCTGGCCCATATTGTGAATTCCCCATACAGCTCTAACCGCTTCAGGTAAGACTATAACTAGAGTAAAATCATTATATTTTGGTGGAATGTAATACAATCACGTAAACATGTATTTGCTCGAAGAGTTTGCAAACCAGCATAATAGAACTATTTCCTCCATTTTTGAAACCAAAAGAATATTTTGCAATTTCTTTCAAAGCTATTTTGTATTGATCAAAAATTAGTATTTCGAAGCGTTGTTGTAAGCCTAATTTTCGGAGAGAATTTAAATAAGAACTGTACATTTTAAATTCATGTTATTTTTACGTGGAATAAAATAATTAACTGATGTAATTTTGTTGATTAAGGATTCATTTTGATCAAATATGGCAAATGTATCTATTTCATACTAATCTATTAACATTTCAATAAATATACTTCATTACCTTCCCTGAAGCAGTGAATCCAAGCACTCGTTAAAATAATGTCATTTGAATATAAAATACATCTTTCAATTTTAAGAGAATATTTTACTGAAAGTCCAAACATTTAAATGACAATTCACTTAGTCTGCAGATATTCGGTGGTGACTTCGGGCGAACGTTTTAGGTTACCTATCTGCATTTGATAATGGTAATGCAGACAAGTGTCCGTGTATATTTCAGCATTGGATAGTAGTACACTCTTACTTGCACAAGATAATATACAATAATAAGATTAAGAGGTATAAGATAAAATGATGGAAACCAATTCGTATTTACCTCCAGCCCAACGGGGGACGGAGATGAACATCTTGTCTTGCCACAGTTCAATGCCCACGGGCAAGTTGTTCTCTGGGATGTAGGCACCTTGGGCAATGGCGGCGTACCTAGCCTCCTCAGACGGGAACTCATAGTCCACAAACCTCCAGCGGAACCTCTCGACCAGGTTGTTGGTCTTGGCGGGGTATCCAGTGGGGACGGCGCCGAACTTGGACGGGTAGGCGGCCACGGGGGCGGGCATACCCTCGAAGATGGGCTTGTGGTCTGGGGCAGGAGCACCGGGCAGTTTGTTCGGGGAGTAACCCGGAGGTGGGAAGTTCAGCTTCTCCTCAAACCCGGGAGAAAACACTGATTTCCCTCCAAAACTGGGGTCCACAGAGTATCCATAACTACTAGCTGAAAAATAGATTTCAAGTTTTAATCTAAATAGTAAAGATTTTTTTCAATAAATTATGTATACGTGAAGTCAAATAATATTAAAAAATCCCTTATACAAGGTCCATTAGAATATGGTTGACAATTTGGCAATCACCAATATATTTTCGATGCGTTGATTAAGTATGACCTAACAACTATTCCGTGTGATTTCGAAAACATACAAAAGCTTTACTATGTTAACTTATCGATTGACAATGTTAAATATTTATGCATTGTAAAATAAAGTACTGAAATAATAAACCGTAGAATACTATCGGGTTTAGCTTGGGCACAAAATTACTAGATATGAAGACTTTTTTTATATTTTTTCCTATACAGTTTTAATTTATTTAAAATTAACATTTGTGTTATTGTTGAACCGCCCCCTACAAGAAACGTCAAAATGTTAGTGGCGTTGAAACATATGAGACAAATTAATAATTAAAACAACAATCAATAAGCTAAACTATGGCTAAACATTGATCAAGCTGATAAAAACGTTAGTACTACACAGCTTTTCAAAAAAGATAAAACTATTATTATAGAAAATATTCTAAGTTTCATACGTCCAGTATTATGCTAACACATTTCACCCTGAAATGGATTATTTTGTCACCCTGAATTATTTATTTTAGACTGAGTTATTATTGTAAAACCTGAAATCGTCATACTTGTCAATCCTGTAACAGTTTTGCCCTAAAATAGAGTTTTAAATTTTAATTTTGATCCAACTTCAATATATTTTAATTTGAAACCCCAAATAACAATTTAAAAATCTAGATTATTAGGTTTAGTCGTTCAGTTATTATTTGCTACAAATTGTACTCAAATTTGTTGTTGCGTAAATCTCAACTTCAAAGGTTTATTCAACGATAAAATCTGTTTACAGAATAAAGAATATGTCTTCAAATAATCTCCCTACTTTGAATATAAAGAAGGGAGTCCATTGTTGAACTTTGAGTTCTACTTTGCAGCACATCTGACATACGAACATTACTATTCACAGCACAATCTAAACTTGTTGACCATCTCCAGAAGTTTGCTTTAGAGACAGATTTATTCCTAACGCATTCAAAGTTCTTGTTCTAAGTGTCATTTTATAATATATAGTTTTGATTGTTAATTAAAAATATTTTGAAAATAAATAAGTTTACACAATGAATAGTTTTCTTTACTTAATGTAGCAGAGTAAAAAACTTTTGAAATGTCCGTCCATACAGTGCCAGGGCTTAAAACCAATAGGTATTTATTCTTGTCTAAGTCTAATATACCTCATGTTAACATTTGAACTTGATAAAATAACAAAAAGTACTAAAAGATTAAAGTTTTACTATACATCATTTTTTGGAAGACGCGATTTTTTAACACAATATTTAAACGAAGAATGCGTTTACAATTTTCATACCAAGTCCTGAATGTGAAAAAACAACCATTAAATTTACACTAACTATTCAATGTTAATTTGTAATCATAGAATTTAGTATTACATTGACCACAGAGTAGTACTATCCATGATTGGAGACAGCATAAATGTATGAAAGCCTTGTTTCAACACGAATAAAATATTTCTTCCGATTTGTATTTTACACTCTTAAACATGTTTCGTAAAGAAGAAAACTTAACTAAAGATAAAATTCAATATTCAAAGCTCGATGAAGAATTTTAAAATTTATATTTAAGACAAGGGAATTTTTGCAACCATTGTTTATACTTATAATGGTTTAAGTCTGGTACATTTTATTACCCAAGTATTTAATTGATTCATAACTCAAAAGAGTATTGATTCATAAGGAATACACGATGGGATACATTTTGCATAATCAGTTAAAAGCTCAAACTAGGTTTTATTAGATCAGTTATATATATATATATATATATATATTTTTTTTTTTAATTCAGACATATTCTCCGAATTGATTTCAAATAGCATTTGAATCCATAGCTACTTTTGGAAATAATAGTAAAAGATGTACAATAAAATTGAAGGCTCAGCCCTATTAAATATCAAGATTTTATCTTCAGAGTTGTAAAATATCGTCATGATTTCAAATGTTATCTTTGAATTCCATCTACATTTTCAATCAATTGTTGCACTGAATGATAAATTATATAATTTTTAATTGAATATGTAAATATTTTTAAAACCTATGTGGTTTGAGTGCAAGATTTTTTATCCGGAGGTCATAGGTTTGATAAATGGGCTCAGTCATAATTCTGGCAAACAATGGTGGTATCTAAAGATCGAAATAGGGTTTGGCCTATTCCCTTTTAACAGAAATAACTTTTAAAATACCCAATTTACTGAAAACACACAAATATAACACAAAACTATAGTGTTACGGTAATCTAAAAATAATTTGAATAAAAAAAAAACTTGTTGCCTCTACAAATTAAGTTAATTGTGAATTGGATTTATACATTTAAACAATTTGTCCTTATGCATTTTGTAGTGATAAACTTACCAGCAAGCGCCGCCAAAAGGCACACAACCGACACTGTATCCATCACGCACTGTGACTGTCCCAACTCTCTCTCAGTCTTATATACAACAAGAACCATCTCGCCGGTCAAGGGGACTGGGAAAGGCGAAAACTTCGCAAATGGCGAAACTGATGCAAATGGTCAAAACTGACACCATTCGTACAAATCGAAAAACTACTTTTTTAAACGCCAACGTGCCAAGTGAAAGATCTTGTGAAATTGTTTCGACAAAATTACCGTTTTATACGTATAAAATTGTTGAAGTGAAAACAATTTTTGATGAAAACCTATTATTATTTCGTAAGGCAGTGTTTATTTGAGTGTTTGTGCGCAATTGGAACTTCGAAGATTTTGTAAAATGTTAAAAGGGAAGTTTTAGTTCCCTGGTAAATGGTCAAACTTTTGTTGCATAGCATCAATCATCGGTACACAAAGACATCTGGGTCTAATACCCTTCTCAATTGGGGTCAAATCACACACTTTCGGGTATGCAGACGAGCGCTATAAGTAATCGGCGACCCTTAAATATATTATTTGTTTCATCTAGGTACAACGAAGCACATTAAGGTTAAGTAGAGGTCGTCCAGTGGTCGAAAACTCGATCAAACGTTGTAACGCAGACTTCTCTATTTTCACCCCACGCTGTAAATAAAACATGTGATTGGAAATTATTCTATTTGATTTGGTTCTCTGTTTATATTTCGTTGTCATTTCGTCACCAGCATGGCAACCCCTACAGGTCCAGTAAGCTGAGAAAAGAGGTTTTCAAGAAACATGCTTACCTATTGATATAGAAGAAGATATTATTTATAAATGTATTACGTCACTCATAGACTTCTTCTTTCACTTCACTTCGTGACAAGGTATACACTAAGATTGTAGAGCCCTTTGATGATACTAAGTAAAAGAGTTATTAGAATCGTCATTGATTATGGAATATAATGTATTTTCTCTAAACAATGGTACTATTAGAGAAACTTAATTCGAGAACAGACTATCAATTTTCTGGAGTTGGCCATATGCAAGATTTGATCAAAAATCATACAGGAAAGGTAATGGTAAAAAGGAAAAAAGAAAACATTATAAAATTGTTCAGTGTTTTCATGGATAATTGTCAATAAAATAACAGATTTGCCCTTTCCCTATTGTATTGATATGAGAAGGGTGCAGCAGCTTGAAAGTATCAAATTAAACTATTAAGGGTAAACAAAACACAATGTGAGGACAATATTATATCCAATACATCCATCCAATACAATCATGATTTTTACAAAAATATTCCGTCTTTCTCATACGTGTAAGCTAATAATGTGGAAAGCCTTAGGGCATAGCCGAGATATAAGCATCGGAATAAGCCGAATGTTTCTCATGCATGTTCAGAAGCAATTCCCAGAAGTTTTACTATGTTCAGTTACTTGGTTTGGTGATGCACAAAGGGAAAACAAGCAGCCAGACGTAGACAGCAAACTATATATAGAAAGGGAAATTTATATCGTTGCCAATTGTTTTTCAACTGCCATATTGCGGCACACACAGTTGAGATTATGAATTGTGTGTCCTGTGGGATTCCTTCTTTTTGTGAAAACCGCAGAGTCAAGTATATGATAACAAAATTAAATTATTTCTCTTCGTACATTTTTCACATTTGCTTTTATGACGTTTGTTTCGCGATTCGTATGATATGCGTTAAACGGTTAAACATTATAGATTTGTAACGAACCGTTGTTGACTTATCTCCCAAAGCTTACAGTTGTAATGGGTGCCTAGAGTGTAATGCCAAAGAAATTATTATAATATATCTACAAAACTACCCATTTTTATACGTATTATACAGGGTGGAAAAAAGTCCAGGGACAGTTAAATATTTCAAAAAGTAATATAAATATAGCTTCAAAACTTGGTACACAGTCACTGGGAATTAAGATAATTTTAACACATTATTCAAAGATGCGCTACCTCTTCAGGGGGACAGCCCACTAGGAGTCGGAAGAAAATCTTAAATGTGACAAACTTACATTTTACATCCTTATTTAAAGAAATAATCAAACTTTAACTGCAAGCTGTTGTTATAAGCCTAGATGGGTCAATAATTTATTACAGGTGTAAAAGACTGAATTTAGTAGTAACGTCAATTTATTTATTACAAACGGTTTAATATCGAATAGGCAGTCAACCATATTATTAAATTATAATAGCTTCAAAGGTTGGCATGGTGATTTTCTTCCCAATTCGGAGTATAAAGATGGTCATTATTGTGTATTTTTGTGCTAAATATGTACAATGTCTGGTATAGGTATTGCGATAGCCTAAAAATGACTTCATTAACTAAACTACTAGGAACTATTGAGCTTTGGAAACCTTTGAATGGAACAAAGCAAAGTATTATCCCAAATATTTGGATTGGTAAGTATTTTAACAGTTGTTTCTCATATCCCAATCTCATAAATACTTTATAATATTTAAAATTATGTTTCGCTGCCATTTAAATAATCCACAATTAATTGTGGCAGATGAGTGATGATTTACAGCTGTAGAACAATAGAAGCTCTAAATGATTGTTGCATTTCAATTATTCCACTTGGTTGAAGAGTTCTTGACACCAACTCTTTTCTTGTTCACCCATTCTTTTCACGTCAGGATCTTTTCTACAGTTTTTACTGCCAGTGTCTGAAATAAAATTCATTGTTTGAATGAAAATTAATTTGAATGGAAGATTTGATTGCGGACGTTTACACAATGGCTTTCTTTCTTTTCAAATAAAACAAACAATTTGAAGTCGTTTTTATGGCTAAATTAAATTCTTATTCGTTAAATTACTGTAAATCGCTGTATCTTGATATTGTTTTATCAGGGCTTTTAGTTAATGGTATTGTTCTTAGAGATATTTGATATACTTCATTTCAATGTCAAAATACCTTTTAGTTACCAGGTTAAAGATTCCAAAGGTGTTTGATGATTTCTCTGTTAATGACATGGCAACATAACAAATGTGTACGGTTGGTATGAAATTGTAACTAAGCATTAAGCCCACTTGCGGGTTTTAGATGTCCTTGGACGTAAAATTGTGTTGCGAAATGTTTCAATTAAAATCATATTATTTACATGTGTATTAGTATGAAGCATTGTTTATCTTTGTCTATTTAAATTGCGTATATGACGAGACTACAAAAATGAGCCAAGTGCAGGAACAACATTTCATAGTAAACTATAAGGAAAATATTCCATATAAAGGTTTTACCTGGATAAATAAATTTTGTCTGTTATGTAAACAATCCGCCGGCAAAACAGTCGTGGTTCTCTTCATGAATAACACAAACATGTTTCTGCTGAGCTGTGATAAAAATAACATAGGGTCAGAGATTTTTAAAGGTTGAATTTTACAGCTATTTTAGAATTTGTATCTATCTATCTATATCCTACTAATATTATAAATGAGAAAGTCTGGATGTATGGATGTATGTTTGTGACAAGTAAACGCAAAAAATACTGGTCGGATTGGGCTAAAATTTGGTGTGATGATAGCTCACATTCCCGATTAACATATAGACGCATTCTTTTCTCAAAAGTCCTTTCGGGCTCCGCCCCAGTGGCTCTGGAGTTTCCCACATTAACCTTATGAGTATTCATATTTAAAAGGAATAAAAGCATTTTGTCAGCTGTTTAAGTTGGTTCTATGATATTAAATAGCATTAGCAAGTTATAAGGTTTACCAACAGGGTGCAGTACTATTAAATATAAAACTTCATTATAGAATTTTTTTTATTTATGTCAATGGATACTAAAGTGCAGCCGAATTTTGTTTCTAAAAGCGTTAGTGGATGTGTAACTTTTTTATACAACATGTAAAGATCAAAATGTTTCTATTTTGTGTCCTCTTCCCGTTGCAAAGCACGGGTACAGCAGCTAGTATGTACATACATATAATCCAATGTATGTTTGTTGTTTATCGTTTATTTGTTCTTTGACCAAACCGGCCATCCGATCGTGATAACACCTTTGGAAGTTATTATATACACCATCGGGGAGGTTTGTGTGAAAACATTTTGTCAAACTCCTCAGGGCTCTTCCCCAGCGGTCTTAAATTTCACATGTCCCCTTTTTTGGAGAATGGATTTGTTTACATTTGATCAGGTGAATATTTTTGAATAGTGTCCTCCTCCATTGCAAACGCAGATTGAGTATAACTGCAATAACTATTTTATACTTATATGCCAACCCCGTACGAAGGACGGGTACTCTGCTAGTTAAACCATAAAACCATATCGTAGATTATTTAATTTTAAGTTTGTGCCATTGATTTGAGAAATAAGTAAGACTAGGTGAATCCCGTTGATCTTGATGGTTACTGTGTAGGTTTAAAGCAAAATTGTTTAACTATCAATGGATGATAAGTAACTCAATTTTGGAACAATGTCGAGGAAATGTTCGTGATTCAACGGCGTGCTTTAGCTACATCCTATCTTATAATCAATAACTCATTTAAAGCTGGTAAAATTGTAGTGCTTTAATAATGTAAAAGACCTCCAGAGATGTATATGGAATGGTTAACTTTGTTGAAATCGCAGTAACACGCGACGGGTAGGCTAGTTTCACATAAAATGTGTTCACATAATTCACTAATTGCAATGAAATTTGTTTTAGGTGACTAACTACCTTTTAAGCCTTATAAGTTTTTCCATGCGACGTTTGTTTGTAACCTAGTTACTTCATGCCATTGACACTAGAACATGCAACCAAAGCCAAACTGTTACTCTTTGGCTAAAGCGGTTACAACATATGTTCGATCTTGGACTGGAGCCAGTCTAAGCGGTTGCAACTAGAATAGCTACAGTTATCTGTAGAATATGTGTTAAAGTTAGTATATGCTGATAGTAGGCCCCTATTATTGTTATATATTTTAATTTAAAAAGTTGTGAAAGGGACGTAATTGGATCACATAATTAAGGCCAACATGTTTAACCAGATGCTAGTTTTAAATTTTAACAATGCTAAATTATTGTTATCGCTATACAATGTTTTTTTTTTTTATGAGTGGTAGTTTCTTCTTCTGTTTTCCTTCAATTTTACCCTACTATCATTTTTTTAGTTTGTATGTATTAAACTAACTTTCAATTTTTTTTAGTTCATAATATTTAAAAAAAATTTACAATTCTTCATTTCATTTTTGATGGAAATGTAATGGAAAACCGTTCTTTTATTCGGGGTCGAGATTACATTTTTATAAACGGATGAATTTTAGTGTAGTAAAATAACACCATTATGCACTCAAAATTTCACAAATTATCCATGTTGTTGTTATTATTAGTTTTTTAGATGTTTCCTGTAAGAATGGGCCATCAGGACCTAGGTTCTCCTTAATAAATAAGGATTTAATTTTTTATAATTTCATCCAAACGTTCTCGGATAAAGGAAGCTTTTTCAGACGTCTTGCTGTACTGTTTTGTATGGTGAATAGTGTTATTGGCTCCCTTAACTCTTAGCTTGTCTAGAGCCCGAACATGAAACCGGGTTAAACGTGAGCGGGAGTTTCTTCTGGAGTTGCGATAAATGAGTTTTGTCTCATCTGAAAAAGAACTAGACTCATTTTCCTAAAAGTTGCAGAAAACAATAGCTTCGATTCTCGCCAGCTTCCGCATGCACCACTACATACTCCTGCCGTCCTAGTATTTTTATAGTAATAGTAAATGTTTAATGTGTCGTATAAAGACGGTGACACACTATCGATCTTTTCCCCGAACAAGACCCCGAACCGAGCAGGGAGAAGGGAGAAGGGAGGTCGAAGGGAGGATGTTCGATAGTGTGTCACGGGTCCGTACACCGATCAAGACGCCGAACAAGACATCAGGCCGAGCAGGGAGACGAGCGCTCTGGAGGCGGTTTTTTGGCGAAAGATCAAAGAAAAGATCGGTCCGATGTACGGTCCGATGTACGATAGTGTGTCACGGTACATTTTTGCCCCGTACATCGTCGCGAGCGCCGCACCGAGCGGCCGCCTGCGCTAGCATTGATAGTTCTGATTTAATATGGCAATTAAACTCTTTAATTGGTAAAATAAATAAATGTTGGGTAATATGTTGCCGTTATATATTATAATCATTTAAGATGTAATGTTTGTGGTTTGTTTGGTCAAGGTTGAAAGTGTAGAAACCGTTAAATCAATTATACCAATAATATTAAGGTTGAATTAAGTAATTGATGTTGACTTAAATTCTTTCAAAAATAATATAAACATTAATATTATTAAAGGCAATTAAAATGATCATTCTGTAACGTTATTTCAATGAATAAAACCAATAGAAATCAATAGATATAACTAAGCATCCTTTCTAGAATATTTTATTTTTGCGACAAGTTTTCAAAATGCGACTTTTAACAATAATTTTTATGTTATAGAAACTTTTTGGCTTTGGTCTGGTGTGCATTTTTTAGATTGGGACCAGTCGCTCTCACTCGCACACACTCTCTATCTCTCTCCAAACTTCCTTTTGCCGCGCTCGGTAGAATTCGTCTGGTCTTGGTCATGTTCGGGGAAATGTTCGGAGTAAAATTTTGCTGATATTTATCTCCCTTCTCCCTTCTCCCTGCTCGGTTCGGGGTCTTGATCGGGGAAAAGATCGATAGTGTGTCACCGCCTTTAAAATGTTCGTGTCCAATGGATTTTATTCAAAATGACGTGTTCGTGAAAACGAATGAAAATGATATCCTAGCCTGAAGAAGATACCATGATAGTATCGAAACTGCAGTAGCCTACTAAGACTACAAGGATCGCTTTGAGAGTAAAGGTATTTAAACTATTCATTCACTTAAGGAAATTTACCCTGTAAGTAACGACTTAATCAAATCACCACCCTAATTAATTGGTTGCTGACAAGTCTTGACTGTGTGATAAGATCAGTCTTAATTATAATTATAATTTGCCGCAAGTGAGCACGACCGGGCCACGCTAACGAGACGTTCATAAAAAACCAACAATGTTGATCATATGAACATTTCGCTTCGAAAGATATAAAGTCAATGTCTGTACACATGATTGGATGTTATAAAGTGCCACATAACCCAGAAACTGTTGGTTTTATGAGGATATATTGTTAATAATATATCAATTATAGCCTTTACAAGGTGAGTAGGTACCACCTAAACTAGATAACAATAAAATAATAAACCTTGTTGATCAAGTGAAGATTTCTTCTTGAATTATATGACAGTGGATGGGCAAGTTCTACATCAGTTGATGTCCAGTTAGAGACTCATAACAAGAAACAATGTTGATCACATCACATATTTACACTTCAAAATCCTTAAAATGCCTGAAAAAGTGAGTCTCTAACTAGAGTCCGAATTAATGTCTGAATTCTATAAGAAAGCCACTTTGAAATTAAAAATGCTATTCGAACGAGCATTTTAAGATACAACATTACATAATGCAGGTGTTGTGGTTCATCTAAATTTGCGATAAAATCAAGAATGAAGGTTAAGGTTTAAAACGTACGAGGAGTTGTAACCTTTGTTCTTTTTCTCAAGCCGGTTTTAACCATACGGTGATAAAAGTTATAGTGTGATTTTACTTTGTATTATGTGTTTCCGGATCTATTAATAATATTAGATTCGGTCATCCTGACAAACTCTTAGCAGCTGCTTGCGCGTCATGTGTGATTACATATTGTAAAGTAAGGACTATATCTCAAAATAAACATCTTGTTCCGTGAGTTTTTTACAAGCTTACCAAAAACGTGATTCACTTGTTGGACTTCAAACTCCTTCAGCCATATTGCATGAATATATAATCTAGACAACACTGGATGAAAATTATCTGAAAGGTGCACTGATAGTTTAACCAACATAATAAGAGTATCACTATGAAATGGACGTCTTTCCAAGAATAGTAGTTATCAATGTTACTTTTGGAACCAAATAATATGAAAAGGTAATAATGCTCCTGTGATTCAGTCTCACAATATTTCTTAGAACTCAGTATACATTCAACGCTCTCTATAGTCTCAACGTTCCTTGCAGTGAGTCACTCCAACGAGATACAGCATGAGATAGAGCGAGAGAGAAGACTTTAATGAAGATTGATGATGGAGACGTTACTAACTGGATTCACATGTGACACAAGAAACCTAGGACAAGACGGAACCGGTTTGTATCGTATTGTTATGGCTAGGTTACGTTCAATATCGACAGGTTTTGAGTTCAAATTTTACTTGTTAAACGTTTTTGTTGTTGTGGAATGACTTTGGTGCCGATAACTTTTTCTATCAAGCGCTAGTTTTTTACTGCACTAGTGAAATATCTGGTTTTCGTTATATGTTTATCACCTACGAAAATTAATTATTACATTGTTAACTACGCAAAACTAATGTAATTAAAACGAGGAGCATTCGAAATTAAATGTTTACTGTGTCTTTTTTATTTTAACTTTTTTTACATCAACAACCAAACATTTCTTATTGTTTCAACTATTTTAATTTTCAACAGCCAAAACTGTAATCCTACACGTTTTGAAATGTACCTACCTGAAATAGAGAAATATTCAAATGTATATTTTAATTTAAAAATAATTAATCTTTGCAGTGTAGCGAAAATTAATGTTCAAAACACGAAGAAAAAAGGGTTCTCGATAAATCCCGCACTTTAAACATATGGTCTCGAGTTTATGTAATGGGCCACTATATACTCTTGTTATGAAATATTTTATTCTTATTTTGAAGAACTAAAAACACCGTGGTAAATAAGATACATAAATATGTTATGACGATTTATTTTATTACTTAAGTGAATGTAGGTACCTCAAATATTGTTTGGTAGCTATACATTTTTATGAGCAGTAAGTCAATTTATAAATTTTTTAGTCTAATCTATTTACAAATCTTGAATCCATAAATATTTGTATTTGAATGTTTTCAGGTTTTAGTATTAAGAGAATTTTCTACAGTTTTTAACTTAAATAGAATTATAAAAAGTAATACACAACTTCGGAACGATGTTAGTTCGAACTTGACACATTGCATGCAGTAAAACGTTTGTACAAATATTGCTCATCATAAATGTTGCACACGTTCGGAACGTGCAATATTGAACTAGCGCTAATCTTATGTGGGTTGAAAATCAACATCTGTTTGGGACGCCAACTAAGTTAGAAGAAGTAAAAAGTTTAACACTTGTCACCCAGTCTTGGAACTATTAAAATTGTTAAGAGTGTCATCCGGAGGACAACTATGAGCAATAAGTAAATACTAGGAGACCATTATTCTTTCTAAATATTCTGTTTGTGATAGATTTGTTTCATTTTGTTGACTCATGTTAAGCACCAGTTTTTCCTCGTATTGTAAACTAGGAAACTCTATACTCAATGGTTTTATTTCCATAGTTAACGTGTACCCAACCATCAACATAATATTGCATTGAATCGTGTTTAAATATTTAAATTTAGATTGGTGGTAACTTATACGTGTCATCTTCAACATTAACATTATTGTAACTGTTAATTTCCCCAAGTCTGCTAACAATAATTAAATACCACCATCACAGTAAACCTACAGACTGAGCAAATTCCCATTTTCCTAAGATTTTTATAAAAATGTTTTCTTCAACATGTCCAATTTATTCCCAATTAAAATTACATTACATTTAATGAGGTATGCTGCTACGGGGGAGGAATAATTTTTCCATCACTCCGTAACGAAAGTAACTATTTTCGATAACAGCTGACATCAATGAAAGTAGTCATTTCCCAACTTTGATTTAGGGCGAGGGAAAATCGATAAGCTGATTTTCCCTTGCTCTAAATTTACTCTCCCTCGCTCTCAATTATCCATTTATCCATTTATTCTCTACACGCGCTAGTGTTTTGTTACGGTTTAATGTAATGATTTGAATCAGCTGAATGTATTATTAAAAGTAGATTTATTCTTTTATTTTCATGTTTAGACCAAATTTATTGAGAAATGTACGTAGGTTTCCTTTTTTTATTTTTTTTATTTTGATGTTCAATAAAATTAATTGAGAAATAAAATAGTTGTAATATTACAGAGGTCTGCTAATCTTTGTTTTTGCGTCGTGATGAAAGGTATCGTTCATAACTCGTACCGAAAGTTATAATCCGGCACTTGCTCCATTATTCCCGTCCTCGGCTTCGCATCGTACGTGAAAATAGTTCTCAGGAAATTAGGTTTCCTTTGAGCACGCGACGGAAAATGCCACTTTCGGTCCTAGTAATGAAATATACTATTTCTTATTAAATTTTAATAGTGGTACATGATGAAAAAAACATTGCCAAATGCTATCAATATATAATTACAAACAAGCAACCTGAAACAGTTTTTTTTTTATTCTCCTTAAGAATACCACGGCAGTTTTTGACATATGGTGTTTGAAATCTTTTCCGTAACCTTCATTTTTAAAAGTACTTGCCCGCGAACTGATTCATGACAAATTGCATCGAAATTTGACCAAATTACTCGAGTTATCATATTTATGGATATATAGATACATTTTAGAAACTTTAAATATATATAAAAATTAACGAATTTTTTTATGTCTTGGAACATCAAAATGCAAGAGTTATTTGGTGCCGGGTTTAGGTCTTAGCATGAGACCTACGGTAATATCTACTTCCATGGAGCGAAATTCGTTAGAAACATGTATTTTGAAAACATAATACCATTTCACGTGAATTCGTATGTGTTTGATAGAATGAACTCAACTTACTGGAACATATATATAACGTTTTAGAAGCAGGAATGTTATTTGCTATAGGAGTTAATTAGAATGTATTCCATATTCACCTGCACTAGGCTAAACAAATGTACCTAATTCAAAGTTTAAACAATGTTACATTAAATTTACTTTGTAATTTAACTCCAATTAAGTTTGTATATAAAGGTCAAACAGTGTTTCAATAGGTATTTTCACGAAGGAAATCTAGCTTTTACATGTTGAATTGTTTTATCTAAGTTATTTATAATATTGATTTGCTCGTTTCCTTAAAGTGCCAATTTATTGTGGAAGTAGAGGGTGGCAAACTAACATGTAAATATGTTTTCCTCTCCTCGAGAGTAGGTTTGGTGACCTAGAAAGCAACCATTATTTGAGTCAAACTTTATCTTTTATTTATTTGTTGTCATTTGCTACCCCTTTTCTTGCATTTGATTGGAAAGTTTTCAACTTCAAAACAAGTGTAGAAAGAGATGTAAGGGTAATTCTGAGCCAAGTATGGATCAACTTCAATTATGTCCCAATTCAGGCAAATTGAATTTTTGCCTGAAGGAAAGTATTCGGAGCAGACGACTATTTGAAGTTTAAAGGGCGTTTCAAGTTGTCATTCATTATCAGCCGCTACAAAACAGTTAGGTTAGGTTAGGTTTGGTTTGGTTTGGTTAGGTTAGGTTAGGTTTGTTTAGGTTAGTTTAACTTATGATAGGTTAGGTTAGTCACATATAGCAGTATTTAATACCCAAATGTTTTTGCCGGAAACATAAAATAACTGACTAAACTAACCTAACTAATCCTAACTAAACCTAATTCGCCTACAGTTTTGTTAAGCTGGTAGGTGCTAGTTGATATTTTCAAAGTACAGTAAATATACACTACTTTTGTTACAATTTTGGAGTTTTCGCAGTGTTATTTAAAAACACTTTTCTTATAAGACCCATGTTACCCATAAGACTCATGTTTAAACTGTGAATCCGTGTTTAAAAATATGGCTATTTACAAAAGCGTTGGTTGTCCTATTAGAATTATATTTTTTCTTATAACTTTTTACTTATTGAATTATTGTATACTCCTTCAATTTTATTATTATTGTTGGTTTGGTTTTTAAAACTTGTCTAGTATATCTGTTATAAGCTGTTATATATCTGTTTATCTGTTATAAATATTCAAAATGTTATACTGAAAGCTTAGCTCATTTCTTTGCAGTTACAAAATTACTCACAAGCTAAATCGAAATAAATGGTAAAATGAATATTTAAAAGATAAATATTGCTCTAAAATAATGTAGAGCAATATTTATTTGCCCTAACAAAAATTGCAGCCAATAAATATTAGCTTCTAAAATTAAGTACATCTAATCTATTGGTGGATATATTTGGTTGGTTTAATACAATCGATTCAATGAACAAATAGATCTATTCATGAAGGAAACTAAAGCCACAAACCCCAAAGCCAGAATATTAATTAACTAATAATATCAGGATGGTTGAAAATCTATTCTACAGTGTCTGTGACGTCATTACCCGCATGGCTTCCTTGGCATAACTAGCAAGTTGGAACAATAGTATAATCTGTAACTAAGAGCTTTATACTACGGTATAGGCTACCTATTACAAAATGTATATATTCCAACTTAAGTTTTCAATTTAATCATATGCTTTGTTTTATATCAAAGTTTAATTCAGAATTATGATTATTAAGGCTTTTGTGTTTGTTAAAGTAAAATGATGTAGGCTAATGTTCTTCAACACCAGTCACAATGAAAGTATTTGTTTGGTTATAATCGTAAACAACAAAGCACTAGCTATATTGTATTTGATTATTCAACAATAGTTATAAAAACACATTTATAATGTTATGTACGTTCGTTTAGGTAAGTACATTGGTACGATTTGAAACTTTAATTGCCCAATATTATTAAAAATTGCTTTTGACACTGAAAGTTGACATTCCAAAACAATTAATTGTAAAATCTTAAGCAGTTGTTTCGTGTTAACGCCTGAACACGTTTATATGGACTAAATAATTATGGGTTTCTATTATTATGTAATGAAATCCACAGTATACGATTCACACTTTCCTTGTAGTAAAAACAAGTAGTGAATATTTGATAGTTTCATTTGATATATTAGTTTTAAATAAGTAAACGAACATATAAGGAAGTAAGTATGCCTGTATAAAAAGAAACCATGATACCAATGAACCTAAACCAGTTATACGTTACCTTGAACTTGACTTCAGTTTATGCATTAGGAGATATTTAAAATGGAATCTGTCCGTTGGTATGTAAAATAAAATATTCAAACCATATTTTCATCTTTCATGTTTTCAATTGCAATTGTATTGTACTTTTTATATCCACAATTTGTTGCAGATCTCAACACAGTTTTTCTTATTAAATGTTGTTGGATAAATTGTTATTAAAAACGAAAAGTTATAATAACCTCATAGAAAAACTACATTGCACAGTATAGTGAATAAAAGGTTGTGTACGGAAATACAACGAAACGTGAATTTAATATAGAGTGGAATATATTATTAATTACAACAATGCAATCAGCTGATTTTATATTGTAACGTTCCATTATGACATCTAGAAGACGTTAAACCCTCGTTTAAAATACAAGATGTATGAAATCATAATTTTAACGCGTAAATGTAAACAATTACAACTAAGAGTATTTTTATAGTGCAATGTGTGAAATTAATACTGTATATTGTGAACTAACAAAATACGTTTAGGCTGATTGAAAAGTCATTCTATGAACACAAAATCAACGTAGATCATTGAAATATAAACAAAACACAATTCGTCTGTCAAACTGAATCGGATTTATGTAAAAATGCAAAGCTGTCTCAACTATTTAAAGTAAAAATCTGATCATATTCGTAGAGGATAATAGAAAACATCAGTACACACTGAATTTTCATTTTTTCATCGTCTCATATTGTCAACTTGCTAAAAAGCGTTTTCCAAAGAGCAAACAGGCCAAACTTCAATTCCAATACGAGTTTTAATTAAAACCCTGGCTGACCTTACATACCTTGACATAAGTGCTTAAAGAGCGTTTCTGTGTATCCCCTCGAACACGTAAAGAACATAAAGATTATATTTTGGTGAGTGGCGTTTCAAAAGAGATATTATATTGGGTTCGGGCAAACGAAGAGCTGTAATTTTTTCAATGTTGTCTAAATACACGTTTGCTTTCTTGACTATCATATAAATTTCAAAGATTTCAAACCAAACAATTTTTATTTAAAACTGACTTTGAAATTGAGTTTGTGTGTGATAATAGTACCAACTCATATTTCCGATTTAAGATTATACAAATTGTAAAATCTACCCTTAAATAAGAGTGAAACATTGAGTTGATGCCAGTGCACTCAAATGGCACCAACACGAAACAGTCATCACTTATCAACACTGACTTGTTCTATTTTCCCCTATATCGAGTAATCTTCATTGTGATCTTTGCTCAATAGTTACATCAGCGGATGTTTACCACTTTGTACTGTATTTTATAATTTGCTAGTATACTGTGGATGGCTTGTTATAAACACGTGTTTGTTTACTTTTTAATTGTTATTTTTTTCAACCAACATAGTTTTTTGGCAACCCGTAAGGCCAATGTTAATTTTTTAAATTTTCAAACTAGTTGTATTGTGAAATTCGAATTTACCTGAGGTAGTGGCTGTCACCAATCAAGTTTTTATGGCTATAAGTCCCTAAATCCAAAATTTAGTCTTAATCTTTCCGTTGGATTTCGAGATTTAAATTACAGACAGACAGACAAACAGGCATAGCTCGTATTAGAGTATAGGTTACAGTAAAGTGTATTTACTAGAATTTAGTATCCATAATCAGTCGGTGAAATGCTCGACTTAGAAACCATTGTTAAACTATCAAGGAATTGTTTTACTCCACAGCTGTAGACAGATCCATTAGCTCTTTATTTGTTCCACTTTTATTGCACTATTATTGCATGATACGTTCCGTGTTCTTGATCCCATTGACCGTAAGTTATTAGATTATTGGAGGTCACAAACAGCATTTGTGTACATGCAAAGCAAGAGTACTTAAGCCTAAGCTAAGTACAATATGGTACAATCACATCTTTCTAGCATCCCACAACTCAAACACCAATATCTAAATAACCATTCTAACTTCTTGATATTTGAGAGTCATCATTGGTTTCCAGGGGTAACATCCTCTGATGCTTCAATACTACTTCCGAGGCCTTGAAAAAATCCCGTTACGGCTACTCGAGTCCCTATCCTTTGGTAAAAAATCAATTCAAAATCGAACATTTATTTATATATTTTGTAACCGGACACTCCTGCTAGCCAATGACCCCACCTTACGATCTACATAGAAAAGCCATGGTGGGTGTCTGGGTCTGGCGCGTGCAACCTAGTATTGGACACGATAGCCTTCACAGGGTACTAACCTGGCACACGCTAAAGACACTCACACACCAACACACATCGAAGACTATATACATTTATGCCAACACACACACACGCACACACACTTGGGTGCGGTATTATACAATTTCCTGAACGGTCGCTCGGGCGTTGTTTGGAGCACCGTATTTATGTGGCCATCCCGCGCTCTAGTTCCATCATGGTTTATAATTATTCACTATTACATTCGCGGAATTAAATTTTATTTCCCTCATTTTCTCGTTGTTGTGGTTAATTTCGATTCTCAGCAATAATGAAATACGAGTTGTCACACGTATTACTGTGTTGATTTTAGAGAATTTCGTATGACATAAGCTATTACCCTAGGTCGCATGGTAGTAGGTCCATATTAGATTTTCTATGTCTCCAGAAGTCAAAAGAAATACAAACTGTTCAAATTCAGTTACATATTTATTTATGTGAACCTGAATGATCAGACTATGGGAACAGGGTTTTATGGGGGGTTTATCGTGTAAAAATTGGGGTTTCTCATGTTTGAAACCCAAAACATATAATTTTGCTAGATATTGTTTCTTCATAGTATTGCCAAACGGCTAAATCATTATACAAAATAAACTAATCACACACTTCACTTAATCACACACGCAAAAAAAAATATATTTCGGCATCAGCCTTCTTCAGGAACAAACAAACAAATAGAAGTGTTTACCACTCTGTATCAGATGGTTTAGCAAAAATCCATAATACATAATTTATAAAGAAGTAAAAAATAAAATGTTGGTAGAAAGAAAGAGAGAAAATATTTTTTTATACTATTTCAAATGTATACCAGTTGGTGTTTTAGATTTAAGTATTAATTGATGAGCTTGCTCAATCTGTCTTAATTTTAAGTCTGATACGTCTTTTGCCATATTTCTGATTTACAAAAACCTGTAGCCATTCATGCGAGAAAGCATTCTCAAAATTTTCAACAATGTTATTCATTTGAGGAATAAGAAAATTATGATTATACCGCGGACATTATTGTGAAAATGAAGTAACGTAGAGTAAGTTTTTGTTGGTGAGAGAATTGAATCAATCTCAGATCTAATAGTGGCACATTTTTCAAAACAACTGTTCCAAAATTTACTATGAAAATAAACCGTTATTTTTTATAACTGCTAGTTACACAACTGCGACAAGTATTAAGCGTGTTAAAATTTATATAACGTATTAAGCGTAGGTAACAAATTTCAAGTAGTAAAAAGTGTTAGGTATGTGAAGACCGTGTTTCAAAAAGGTTAAATTCAAACACACATTTTTAAGTAATAATCAATCATCTTCATTCCGTACTAGAATGATTACATACATAGAGAGAGAGAGAGGAGAGGGAGAGAGAGGGAGGGGGCGAGAGAGGGGCGAAAGGGGGAGAGAGAGAGAGAGAGAGAGAAATTTTTTATTTACAACAAATTATTGTGCAGCATTAGGTTTAATAGGTTTTACATAGGTTTAATCATTACATAGATGGAGCCAGTGTATGTTGTGTGAATACAATACTGCAATGAAAAAAGAATTCAGGCTCGTATAAAATACAATAACCAAGACTGGAGTGTTTATTTAGATTCACAAATAGTTTATCCGATACACTATTTGTGCCATTTAAATTTGTTGTCTGCGATCAATTTCCTATTTCCATATTCAACTTGTTTTGTTTTTAACCAAAAACTGAAATTTTCTTTTCGAGAAGCTTTGAAAAAACAATGTGTTGCTTTCAAGCATACTTTACTGATGTATGGTAATATCTATCAAGCCGAGGATTTTCAATATATTTGGGAAAGATTTGCACGATCGATTTTTAGAACTGAAAAAGAAAATGAAAGAAATGAATAACTGATATAAATTTATGATCATCTCAATTAAAATTAAATAGAAAAAGCCAGTCAAAAGCTTTTCTAGAAGTTGTAAGAAACATTTTTCTTCGGGCACATATTAGAGTTGCTCATCATCTACATTATCCTCGAAAGTAGGTTTCTAGCTCAGGCTTGAGATATCTATATCAAGAAGCTTTATTGTCGTTCTCACCACCTAACATTGATCATTGGGATTTAACACAAGATTCTAGCTAAGGAATCAGATAGTTTTAGTCAGTAACAAAGGAATATAAATACACTTTTAGGATAATATCTTATACGGATAATATGAATGTATTAGATAGTGATGAAAAGGTTATTTTTTGTCAGAAAATTGGATGAAAGTCATTTTTAAACTGAGTTTAGTTGTGCTGTTCAATCCTTGCTAGTGGGACTAGTGGGAGTGATATAGTTTTTTTTTTTTTATTTCCCAGTATTCAATGATGTTGAATTCAAAACTTTTAACAATAATAAACTTATATATGATTGCTAAACATATGTTTCGTAGAATAATTACTATTGATCTAACTATAAATATACAATATTACTGTAAAATCATTTCGATTGTTTTATCATTGGGTTCCCTTACATAAATGCAGCATAAACAAACAATTTTGTATTTATTAATGAAAATGTTGTCTTACAGAATATAAACGGTTTGCAAAACACACACTATTTGACTTACAAAAATAACCACTTTTATACGCTGCCTTATTCAGTTTATAAACAAAAAAGGATCACCGGAATTTTATCCCCCTGGGCAAAGATGACGTCACTAGGACGTAGTAACCTGAGCGCTCTCAAGTTTGTTCGCAGGCGGAATTTCACCCCCAGGGATTTGGGAGTCTAATGAAAATAGACATAGGTAGCGTGATAGATTAGATTAGCAATAAAACCGGAATTTTACCCCCTGTCCATATAACTAGCGTTTAGGCAACTGTAGTTATTCTCACTAATTTCTATATCTACACAGGGGGTAAAATTCCGAGGGTAAAAATCTGGGGGGAAAAATAAGGGGGTTAAATTCCGGGGGTAAAAAATTTTTATAGATGTACGGCCCGGATTTTTACCCACGGAATTTTACCCCTATGTAGATATACAAATTAGTGAGAATAATTTATTTTTTTATTTCAGTTTTGATTGAATAGTAAACTTGTTATTTAAAAGTAGCCTATCTTAATTTTATTTATTTGTAACCTCAAATGATGTCGTGCAACTCAAAAGTTCGCGGCCGGAACTTTACCCCCCAGATTGTAACGTCAGTTTTGCTCAGGGGTTAAAATTCCGCTATTCACATGAAAACTGAAACTTGAAGTGATTATTTCACACATCTTCTTACAACGACGAATAAAATTATTTCAAGATTATGTATTACGAGTATTTAGAAGTTCAAAAGGTTGTGTATTACATATAATCTTTGGTCTAAAACATAGCACACTTTTTCAATTGTATTGTATTCTGTTGCCTTAAGAACTAATTATATTTTTTTCATCCTAATGATCTATTAACCCGATATATTGTACAGCGGAAGCAGATTAATTCTCAAAGGGCTAAATAAATTACAATTTAACTGGAAAAACCCTCGAGATAAAAGAAAAGGAATAAGGAGCTATTAGGAACAATAAACTGAAATAGCTTTTCGTAATGATAGCTTTTGTAAGAAATTAACAAGTGAACTTTTTTCCAATCCATTTTCGTTCTTTGAATTCTGTTGCAAATTATTATTTGATCATTTAATTGGATGTGGTATAATGTAATCAAGCTCCATTTTTCTCTAAAGTCTTTTACTTAAAAATGTGAATCACTTCATTATTCATTTAAACTTGTAACTTAACAAAACACAAATACTGGAACTTTGCATGAACCTACCTTGTACACCCAATATTAAATAGGCCTATTTAAGTAGTTCTCCCATCTAGGTTTACCTTACCTTGCCACTGCACTACCTTTCAAAATGTGTATTTCATTAATTTCTTAATTCCTAGAAAACAATAAAAAATTGAAATGATGAAGTAAATTTGATTACAAACTTCTTAGGGGAGCGTCCGGCCTACCTAAACGGTCGATATGGAAATTTGTTTGACAACGATTTAGTAGTTTTATCTAACTACTAGTACTAGGTTTACTTATTCTCTCGTCATTGTATGTACGTTTCAAATCAAGAATGCTAATGCTTTTTTGTAAATAAATTCACTAAATATCCTTCGTAATTATGTATTTCATATAAAAATTACTATAAACTTAAGTATTTCGTTTTTTCTTTGTAACTTTAATACTGACTCTGGATTCAGGATATAAATTTATCTTTATGTAAAATGTTTCATTGTCATTTAACACCTGGTTTTGCATCAAAAGGTCAAATGATTTATAAATATTTCTTATTAAAGGAACACAAAATATTTTGCTTTATTTTTTAACAGGTAAAACATGATGGCATAAAGACGTGTGAAACATATTCATTTATTAAAATGCTACAATACATATTTACGTCCAATTTCACTGCAGCATAATATAAATTCACTTAACACATACTTTCGTTATACGCATGTAGGCATATGCCTTTTTTATCCTCGTCTTGCAGCGCAGGCAACAACACAATATTGATTAAATAATGTTTTACTTATAACAGTACAAAAACTAAATATAATTAGCTAGTTTAATCAAATTGAAATACAAAAAATTAAATTGAATTAGGTTATCAGCATAGTTTAATGTAATTATTCTTGCAATAAATTATCATTTAAATGATTTCTGTAAGAGTTTAAGCTCGACTTGACCAAACCAATACATTTGCTATCTTCAAATAATCACTGATCACATTAATGCACAACACATTTCATCATCATTTGATGGTCCAGCCTTTGACTCTAGTCTCCTTGGGTTAAATCCTTTTTATTCAAAGAGATGGTTCTGTGTATCACAGTAGAATTGGTTTTATCTCTTATTCCCTCTAAAGGCTCAAATCCGATTGTCTGTTTTTGGCTTCCGTCCCTAAGGTTTCTGCCAAACGGGATCTTAATGCTTGGGTGATTCTATAAGTGGATTCTTGTTGTCCAATTTAAAATGCTTTCCCTTTACACTGCTACACACCTAGGTTCAGTTTCAAATTTGGCTTTCCCACAGTTACCTGACAAAGCGGGCTTTTGGACTGATTGTAACACGCAAAGTAGATGATTCCTGTATTTATTTACTTTCCCACACTCATTTCCCTTTCTAACACTTATTTTACTTTCTCGCACTGCGGTATTTCAACCAAACAACACAAAATAGTGGCATGTATTAGGCACGTAATACGTTTTCGTTTGAAAATAAGTTGGCAATACTAATAAATCGATCAGCTGGTGCAGTGTTTGTTTGTCGCTCAACGCTTTTGACTAACTTAACCTGTATTGTTGTTGAGTGTTAACATAAAAATTACTCACCAAAAATTACATTCAGATTTTAAATCATTATGTTTGTGAAATGTCTTTCATATTTTTATTTATTCATTTGTGAAACAATTTCATTTAGGTTTGGATTTGTTTGTGAGACAATTTCAATTTTGTTTTGGATTTGTAATTTTTTTTAAACTGCATAGTAAAAGCTTACCATTATTTTGAAAAATTACCCATTTGCTTTGTAGTAACTGTAGGAAAAATATAATGTGTAACACCAGAACAAAGTGTCTTTGCAGCACTCTAGAAACTTTTCTCTCTAAAGTTGTCTCTCAAGTGCAGCAAAATGCCACTTTGCGCCCTAGTTACAACAATAACTATTGCATAGTAAACATTCTCTTTGCATAGTAAAAATGTTATGATGAGTTTTCGCAGGTGGAACATACAACAAACACGGGTGATTTCACAGTAGTGTGACAAAATTGATTATTTCATTACTCTGCTTACGAAAACAGCTCTTTTTCGTACTGCTGAGCACGTTTCCCAAACAATTATTTTCTTACCCAAACAAATGAAGTTCCTATTAAACTCAACTGGAGGTCTCATTAGACTTCATACATTTATTACCTATTTCATTACAAGAAATATTTTTCGAACAGCTTACTTAAAAAAAAAAAACGCAAGTCTATGCTACGGTTATGACATCTTTAAACAGAACTACTATAGTCTGTTCACAAAATGTGGGCACTTTGAGGGGAAGTTCCCTCGCCACTTTTTTATTTAATTTTTGTTGCAGCTGATTGGCGCGTTGAAAAATACGTTTATACTTACTCGTTTATACGTGTACTATTTACTGCTTGCAGTTTGCTTTTATTAATCAGAAATTATTGATTCAATTGCCGAATAGAGGTAAAAACTATGTACATAATAAAAGCAAGTTTTATAGTGCAGTAATTGTGCTTTATAATTAACAGCCTAACTCTATAGTGTAATTTTTACACGTGTTTTTTACACCCAAACCGCATGCTCACTCGCCATGTTAATTTTCCCATAATTAGGAAAAACAGACACTTTGCTAATGCAGAAAATGCAGAGAAATCATTGCCGTTATCTCAAAAAAGAAAGAAGGAATACAAAAAGGGGAACAAATACTAGAAGAAGCTTTTGAACATTTCAAAAAGGTAGGTTAGGTGTATGTTGAATTAAAACACTGTAACAAAATCCAATGTGATGATTTAGCCAAAGAAATCGTAGTGTGTGATGCCTGAAGATGGTGCCATGAACGTGAAAAAAACTACTGTACCACTGCAACCATATTTACCATATACCATATACTGACCATATACTGATAATATACAGTAGGTATGCAAACCATTTTTAGTTATTGAAGTTTTCAGTAAACATTTCAAAAAATACTATGTAATAATTATGCTTTGCAGCAAACTTTACCGTTCTGAAGGTTAATTTTATCATCGGATTACTGGTTTATTTTATGCAGCTATCCAAGCATGAAACAACCCCAAAGGGCAAAATAAATTGTCTATCTTGTTTTTCAGTTTATGTTAAAGAGAATAAACTGTAAGATTCCACAGAACGTGGGTTGCTAGATATTAACATTGTTAGGGAAGTTTGTAAACTAAAATAATATCAGGATACTGTGCATTGCTTGAGGGAAATGACCCTAAACTTTATCGCAATAGATTATGTAGATTCTAAGTTTGCGTAGGAACAAAGTAGATTACCTGTATCGGTAGATTTTAGGGATTTTATGGGAAACCAGGATGTTCCTAACTAACACAAATCATTCATTTATTATTATCACTATACAAACATCATCATTTATTGTTTGTTAAACAAGGTCTCATTTTATTTGTTTTAAAATTCTCTTTCCTTTTGGTAAGGTAAAGAATTTTATTAGTATTTACGGTTTTCATGAAATTTGGCATTAAAGATTTTAAATGGCTGCCATATTGAAACGGCTTAAGATATTGGAACGAAATTTTCACAGTTCTTTTAACTTTCAAAACTACACATTCATACTAAATTTTAAAACTCTATCTTGAAAAATGTCTAAGATACAAAATAATTTATAAAAATCACAAACAGACCGACAGACAGAAATCTAGGCACTTTAGACCCATACTTATATGGTGTTTTATGTTTGTCTTAGCCCAGAGAACAAGTCCACAAAATATGTCCAGACAGTACGGAAACACCCTGTAGAAGACACATTAGAGATTCAACAGATAGTTAAAAAATCTTATTAATTTTGAAATACAAGTTGGACTTCTGCGCTTTTAAAAAGGGTTCAAGACTCTTCTCCGATTCATATGAAGAATAAAAAGTGTATTATATTGGTAAAGACTTTAAAAAACTATTAAAATAGCTCATTCAGGTTACAATGATCAATAAAAGTGGCCAATAAAAGTTCATTTTCGGAAACTATTTCGCCTTACGTTTACAGTCTGTATTGTTGTTAAAAATCCACCAGCTGTTAGGTTACGATTTACAAGTACGGTCATTATAAGGAAGGTTATTCAAACTTAGGGGGAAAAAATTTGTAAAAAATTGTATTTGAAAAGAACAATAAAGAATTTTTCGATTCAAAATAAAAAAACATAAAAAATACCTTTTCAATTACCATTTGTCCTTGAATAGATCATAAGCTATAAAATGACACAACAATCAAAAAATCTGGTAATTATGATCAGCAGATACTTATCCGTCTCTTCCTTCACTTTGCCTGATATGTTGGACATAGTAAGACCTATGTGGGTGGGCAAAGATGGAGGTAAAATTAACTGCTTACTTCTTAAAAAGTGATTATCAATTTGTATTATTCTTATACATTCATGTATATTTTTACTTCCTCTCCCTAAACCTTGGTAGGCTTAGTACTTGGCGTAAGTGTTGTTATTCCTTAGAAACTCTTTTTAGGTTATGTAAAACACAGGTGTAATACATTGCAAGTATTTTGTGGAAATACTTTTTTAGTACTAACTAAATAAACCATTTTCCGTCATAAGCAAATCAACATGATTCATCGACTTACTTTTTTTTCAATCACCCTTATCCCAAGCAAATAATTTAATCCACGCAAGCTACAATGTTTAGCAAATTTGCAGATTCCTTCTTCCACCATTGCTCCAAGAATCTCCGCTTGTTATGAAACAGGCGTCCTTACTTCTAGTTGACAAACCAGTTTTACTTTTCTCAATTGTCAATTTGTCTCTGTAAATGAGGACTAGTTCCAAACAATTCAACTCGGTCAGTAAACAAGACATATTAAAGCATTCCCTACTAATTCCAAGTAAACAACAACAGGTTTGAAGCTTTGTTCGTATCTTGAATACCGTACTTGTTTGTACCGAGATCGAAATTACCCATCATTTTACATCACACCTAACTTTCTTAGTATTTATTTTTCTCGATTAAAATACGGTACATTGTATTTATTTATTTTATTTTGTATATACTTTCCTTTTGGGAGATCGTTTTTTAATGCAGTTTGCTTGAAAATGGAAAGTATTTGGACAACATTTGACGATTATATTTATTTTATGCTAGGCTATTAGCATTACTAAATTTCCCTGTACATAACTAATGCTTCAATATAATTGGCATTTGATGTTGTGTAGCATTATAAATAAACAATTTACTAAAAAAACACTTAATTAACTTTTATGTAGTAGCATTGACTATTGATACAACGTAGTAGTAAACTGAACTCATTAAACCTTATGTTGTATAAATTGAAAATAAATCTTACATGATAATAGAAATATGTTAGCCACAATAAAATCAGGCAAACGAATATTATCTTAGTCTGCAGGTTTGCTGTGGTGGAGGTTTTTTTAAGTACTTGTTTGCATAGCCTTCACATTAAAAGTTGTTTAATCCTTGACTTAATTTTTAAAGAAGAACATTGTATGTGTATGAATTGATGTAATTACAGACCCTTTCTTCTTCCTCGATCTTACCAGATGATTTTACTCATCACATAGGCTCTGAGCCAAATATGGGGTTTAAACCACAGATTTTTGCGTTATCATATTGAAAAACCACTGGTTTTACGAGTTTGAAATCGGGCCTCCTCCGTTTTCACACCTCTTTAATACTCACTCCTTAAACAGCATCCTGTATAGCTTTTAACAGTTTAAAATATGATAACGGTATGGGTATCAGCAAACTAACACATACTTTCTCACATCTGCTTATCAACAAACCTTCAATGGGTAAGCAGTGGGAGTAACTTGATATTTTATATGAAAATCACAACATTTGCAATAACTTTTGAACCGTAATATTTTTAGCGTTAGGGAATTGACTTTTGTATTCAAAGGGACTGAACCATTTTGTTCAGAATTCAATGAACTTTATAAGTTTAAACAACATCGTTGAACCCGAATAAGATTGTTCCGTCTTTTTATGGGTTTTTAAGGAAAAGTCATTATTATTTTGAAAATTAAAATACCTTCACCACAGCAAGCCTGCAGACTAAATGAATTTACATTGGCTTTTAATTAAAATATTTCTTAAGCTTGTCAGATTTATTCCCTATTCAAATAGCATTAGGCTGGACAAGTACCTTCATTGACCTAGGTTAATTGCTACATAGAAGGTAATAAAGTGTGTTTTAGTAAAATGTAAAACGCTTAGAATAAAAAACATAAATATGGTAAATTTGGTTTAAAATAAATCCATGAACAAGCAAACCGCAACATTTGACTCATATAAAGGATTAAGGATTAAAAAAGAGTAGACCTAGTTTTTTTCACATAAACCCCCAGAAACTCCCTTTCCCATAGTCCAATAAGTTTAAGCTAACTGTAGCTTAATAGCCTATGGTACTTTGGTATTATACCGACCACACCGATAAATTGACTTCCAAATAAGATTTTAATAAGTTTAAATAACAAAATCCCCCAACCTAACCTTACCTAACCTAAAGCATAGTCTGTCCTTAGGTTAGGTTAGGTAATAATTATTCGGCGTGGTCGGTATAATACCAATGTAATTAGCCTATTTTTCCATGTAGGATGTAAGTGGAAACTCAAGCTTAAACAGTCATTTACTAGTGCTCTCACCCTATAGGGGGAGAAACCAATAATACTATATAACCTAAACTAATTGGTTCTAGATAACCTACATGTTTCGCTGTACTAAGCATTTCTAATGTTAAACCGTAATCTACTTTGCATTTATATTAAATTCTAAAGTTTGTCTCAAGTCAGAAGTTACGCGTGGAGTTCAACTATTCCTTTTCCGATAACGTTATACAATCAAGAAAATGCATCTAGTCCTAATGTAGTTGGTATTAGCTTTTTAGCTTTGACTATCACAATAGTCAATGATATTAGGTTTAAAGAATTGTAATGTTTAAAGAATCTTTTTCAAACAAATGGTACAAAATATTCTAATTAATTGCACTACTACTAATATTGTGTTATGACGCTGAAACAGTCGGGCGTATAAGCTTGAACTTTTGAAAAAGGAGATGTATAAATAATGTGTTATAATACAACCGTGCAGTTATGTTAACCTTTTAGAGAAAGAATTTATAATTTATAATGTGCTGTAGAGCATTAAACATCCATTTCCACCTATTTCGTATTCACAAACAGAAATTTAAATAGAAACCACTCTAGCTTAGATTTATGTAAAATTGTTCTTGAGTAAAAACTCAAATCAATGGATAATAAAATTAATAAATAAGTGTATTTACATTACCATAAAAATTAAATGAACTATTATATTAGTACCATTAAGATAGACAAAATTAGTTTAACTGTTTTTGTATATGTTTAAACAGTATTCTATGTTGATAAGGTTTATAGGATTATTTTCATTACTATTTCTTTTTCTTAACTTGGACACTATAGTGTTGTACTATTGTAAAAATGGATGAAAAATAATATTTGTTTGAATTTGAATAAAATAATGACTTACGTAAAAATAAAATAAAATCTCCCTCATCAGCTGATCAACTTTGGTAGACCAACTTGATGAAAGTTAGGTTACAACAATCCTTTGTCAGGCTTGCCAACCCACGCCAGGTCAAAGTGGTTATATATAGCGTGTTGTGGCGACACTGCCCAGCTTTGACATGTCACTAAGCTGTCTGGTATATTACAAAGAGAAGTTTAAACGTATGCGGAAGTTCAAAATGTACTTGGTACTTGTACGGCATGTTGTACCAGATTACCTATTTTAAAGAATTTTTTTATTTTAAACCTATTATGGAAATTAAATGATATTGGTATAATGTTTTGATACATAATATATCGTAAATTGCACGTAACGTTAACTTAACTTAAGTCAAACTGTTGCACAAACGAATGGTGAGTCGGTGCAGGGCTAGAGATATACATATATATCCATATATACATATATGTATATGTCTAGCCCTAGAGTCGGTGGCTCGGTCGGCAGCGCCGAAAGCGCCACGGATTTCAGGCTCAAGGCAAGGGATGTTATAGGTTCAGATCCTGGTACCCGAAACTACTTTTTATCAGTACACTTCACCCTTCTACTGTCCCGTCTCACCTATTGATTTGCTTAATCCATCTGAAAGTCCAAAAAATGCGTCTAATAACTTGTAATAATATATTTACACTTACACTTTCGATTCACAAGATGGTGTTCAATCAGCAGTATACGTGTAAATATACTTACAAGTGTTATTAGACATATCTTTTGTGCTTAAAGGTAATTTAATACCACTTGCGACGCTGATCAAGAAGCCACTTAATCCGTTCCGCGCACGTATGAGCATGTGTGGACAGGCAAATGCAAGGAAGAGACGGCTGATATTTAATTTACTTACGTGTAAATACAACACAAAGACCAGAAATCAGTAAAAGTCCTGCAGTTTACTGACAAGTACTGCAAATCAGAAGGTTGCTGGTTCAAATCTAGACGATGTCGATTCTGGCACTGCGTGCCATTTGCTATCGGACGCCGTTTAAAAAATATTATTGCCGTTAGATTGTTATTGCCGTTAGATTGTTATTGCCGTTAGATTGTTATTGACGTAGATTTTATTACCAGGGTTATGCGGTTTCCTTACAAAAAAAACTTTTAAAATGCTAATGGTGTTACAAAATAGTCACAAAATTTTGTATAGTTCGTATGCTTGAACTAAACATTGTTGGGTATTTTTCGCAAACCAAGAAAATTTGCTTCTATAACTGTATATGTGCCTCGGGCTGTTCTAGAAAAAAAATTTACTGTACCGAATTAGATTTTTGTACAAACCTTTTTACAACACAAGTAATTTCTGTTGGATAACTATAAGTATATTATTGATTTTACATTGTTGGCGACTCAAGTTTCACGTAAATTCTCGTTACTTCGTGGATACCAAAGCTAAATACTAACCAATTAGAATCATGTTAGAATGATGTTAAACCTATTAGAATTATATTGAAACTATTTATTTCATTGTAACTTAGCTCAAAACTAAAACCTCTGTAATGAGCTTGATTTAATTAACCAGTTTGTCGGAACTAAGAGAGTTGATGATGCCTCATAATGGCAAAGCCGATGCAACTAGTTGTTCTAAGCAGCTTGTTCTAAGTCGAGGCTTCTTCAGGGAAAGTTGAAACAACGCTTTTAGTTTTACGAAAAGACTTTTCTAACAAATTTCTGGTTGACGAACCTAATGTTATCCAATGGAAATAAAAAGGCAAGGTTAGGCTAGTAGAGCTCGAGACTTTGGCTTGTGTGTCTAGCTATTCACCAATGAAAATTGTGTGACAAGGTCTTGGCCTGTGTTTCGAATCCCTCTACCTATCTAATAATACCCCCACCACAGCAAACCTGTAGACTAAGCGGATTTACCTGGTTGGATTTTCACTAAAATATTCCCTTACAATTCACATAATAAAATAACCCCATATTTAAATAACATTAATTTAAATTAGGTTTGATGCTACAGGGAAGGTTATTACGTTTTCCCCATTGAAATGTTAATACAGTAGAACCTTGTTAAGGAGTCCCTCATGGGGATGATGAAATATGACTTGTTATCAAGGTTGACTCCTTATAGAGGTTTGCAATAACATGCATTTAAGGGCAATATAAATCATGGTTTTTTTTATGACACTTGTTATCAAGGGCCACTTGTTAATGAGGGTCTTCTTATCAAGGTTCCACTGTAGCTTATTGTGAAATTAACAAATTTGAAAAATTTGGCCAAAATGTATCCCTAAACACGCAAACTGAAATAGTTATTTGTGTAACTAGTGGGCAAAGTGGCACTTTGCTGCACACGAGAGCAATGTCTACGCACGAGCCGCAGGCGAGTGCGGAATGATCTCGAGTGCAGCAAAGGCCTTTTGCACTCGAGTAGTGGCCTAGGGTCACTCCTATCACACCAGCTGATTTGACCATCTGGAGATAATTGCTTTAAAAAGGCGGAAATGACGTAGAGTTGGGTTTTATGCGGGTGGTTGGGGTCCTACGTCACTTGTGACGTATGTGGGTAGTGACGTAGGTAGTTGAGATCATTTGTGGGTGTTTAAAAGAATGGGAAACTACTTTACACTTATAAGTGTAGGATAGCTTCTTTCTTTTGTTTATTGGTTATTTATAGAAAACACAGAACCTTGCAGGAAAAAGTATCAAAGATACGATTTGGATTAGTTTCTCGTAATACACTGTAGTAGTAGAAAAGGATTATGCAAGACTTGTAACATATACTTTGGTGAGATTGTAATTACAAGTCAAAACTGCAGACTTTGAATGTATGCTCAACCCAGTGCAGTCCAACAGCAGTGAAGAGGAGCATACAGGAAAATAAGATTTCGATTAGTTTCTTGTGATTTTGTTGTCAGCTCATGACGACAAAAGATTCGTAATGGAGAACGAGGTTAAGTTTGACTAAACTCGAGTGTAAATGGAATAAGTCAGAAATAGAGACTTGAGTGTAAGATTGGAAATAGCTGAAAAATTGATTGCCAAACCAAACTTTATAGATCGAACAGTGTACAATGAGATCTTGGGAAGGTCATCTTTTCTTTTTTTTACAGAACAACTGGCAGCTGTACATATGAGTAAGAGCAAACTTCTATATATTAGATTTGAGCAAAGTACGAATGCATGACTTTTACTACGATATTATAAAGCCTCACGGTTGGTGTTTATTGTTGTTTATATATAAAATTTGGTACTTTTAAACAATTTCCCAGTTGAAATTACCCCCATTAGCTTATTTGCTACGTACCGTACAGAGTATAATTGACCACCTGCCTGTATGATGTACAAAAAGGTTGTATTCAGTAGAGCAGTACACTACTGTTGAATGCAAAAACTGGAACCCGCATTAATCGTTCTGTTGGTGGACACACACACACACACACACCTGCGGGCGGTGTCGGTAAAGCAGTACAGTACTTGGAATGTGAACTATCCAAGTCGGTAATATAGTATTGTGCTAGCAGCTGTGTGGAGAAATTTTTCCAGCTCTAAACATCCATGATCACAGTTTAGTATTTTACTTTTAATTCTGTAGGTTAATTCTGCTCTGTAAGCGGTAGTTGTTTAATACCCGAGATCTGGAAATACAATGACGGAGACAATATTCACTAAAAGAAGCCCCTCGTTGCCCCCCTCCCTCCCTCCTTGTATCGTAGTGGGAGTAGCGTGAGTCGTTGATCTAAGAAGTTCACGGGTTCGATCCTTACCAATCACCAAAACGTTTAATTTACAGTTGGAGTAATATGTTGATTTTTTGTATGATATTGTATCGTAGTGGGAGTAGCGTGAGTCGTTGATCTAAGAGGTTTGCGGGTTCGATCCTTACCAATCACAAAAAAAATATATTTTTTTTTTCTTTTATTTTATACATATCTACTTGCTGTAGTCCATAACAAATGCAAACAAATGATAATTCATGTATCCAATGTTAAAAACAACTGAAAGAAGGCTTAAGTGGAACTTTACAGTTGGATATAAAAAATGGCCTTTGTAAAGGCCACCAATGTTCGATGTTAAATTTACATTTCGTAGGTGTTATGTACTCTTGGGATGATGGGTGGTCTGAATTTATGTTTCTTCCTAGTAGTTGGCTGTGTATGAGCCAGAAGTTCACGGGTTCGATCCTTACTAATCACCAATCGTTTAATTTACAGTTGGAGTAATATGTTGATTTTTGGTATGATATTGTATCGTAGTGGGAGTAGCGTGAGTCGTTGATCTAAGAGGTTTGCGGGTTCGATCCTTACCAATCACAAAAAAAATTATATTTTTTTTATACATATCTACTTGCTGTAGTCCATAACAAATGCAAAACAAATGATAATTCATGTATCCAATGTTAAAAACAACTGAAAGAAGGCTTAAGTGGAACTTTACCGTCGAGCATAAAAAATGGCCTTTGTAAAGGCCACCAAATGTTGGATGTTAAATTTACATTTCGTAGATGTTATGTACTCTTGGGATGATGACTGGTCTGAATTTATGTTTCTTCCTAGTAGTTGGCTGTGGATGAGACTGTGTATGAGCCAGAAGTTCACGGGTTCGATCCTTACCAATCACCAAAACGTTTAATTTACAGTTGGAGTAATATGTTGATTTTTGGTATGATATTGTTATCGTAGTGGGAGTAGCGTGAGTCTATGATCTAAGAGGTTTGCGGGTTTAATCCTTACCAATCACAAAAAAAAATTATATTTTTTATTTTATTTTATACATATCTACTTGCTGTAGTCCATAACAAATAATAATTCTTGTATCCAATGTTAAAAACAACCGACGAGAATTATTTAAAGGCACGGCAAATTTTTTTACTAATTTTACTGGTCTAAGTGGTCAGCAAACTGGTTTTTAGTGGACGGTAAACACTAAAACAAATGCATTTCGCTAATGCAAGTGTTTCATACTAGCACAAGATGCTAACCTTGAGTTAATGAGCTTTCATCTCATCCCACCATTCCTAACTGTCCAAATAGTATTAAAAAAAACAGCAGGGCTAATAACTGGTCACTGCTTTTAAAGATGTAGATGGTGTTATGATGCTTAATCGTTAGTATGATTTCAAAACTCCAAGATGGTTTAACTATAGTGAGTATCCAATATGTTGTAAGATTACCTTAAAAATACACTATTGAAACTGTACTATTATAATATTACTAGTACTGATGCCCACCTAGCGGTGTAAGCAAAGAGAAATGTATTGTTTAAGGGTAATGTTGGACCATTGTGGAATATTTAAAATTAAGGTAAGCTGAAATCAGAAACAAAAGTAGATACAGTTGTCAAGTTAATATGCTGCTCCTGTTTGAATCAAAAGTATTTCAACATCATTCCAGCTCATCAATTTCCGGTTCTAGTCTGAAAAACAGAAAGGTTTGTTTGTATTGTGAAAATTTGACACCCATATGAGACAATGCATCTTTGAGCTACCAGATGTTTACGTCGAGGTTCACACAAGGCCACACTCAAATTTCTTCCCTGGAGTGCTCAGAGGGAGCCGAGAAAAAAATCCAGAGGACGATACAAAGTTGCCATGGCTTTGACTGATCAATTTATTAAAATTTAAGCGAAGATTCAGAGCTCTAGAAGCGCTCAGGAAATCCTGCAGACGCTCACCTTCTTCAAAGTGTTTTGGATCATTTTGCCTAACTTTTGAATGGCTCTGTAGGGTCGACTAGTATTCAATCTTAAGTCAATGTGATATGGATACCCGTATTAAACCTTAAAATAATTAACTAAAAGCTCTAGTAAAATTAATAAAAATTCCACGATCGAATGAACAAAATCTAGAATAAAATTCCTACAGAGTTGTCGGGGTCTAATTAATATAATCGAACGGAGAATTTATCGCGATATGGTTTAAAACCAATTTTATATTAATATTCGTAGCTGATTGTTCGAATCAACCTACTCTTAAGACTTGGTACTTTCACCCGCCAAAAAAAAAAAAAAAAAAAAAAAAAAAAAACAACGGGGTTTAGAACTCAGATGACGAGTCTCGGGGTATTAAAACAACGAATTAACTCAAATAAACGTACGTAACAATTATTCGTTAAGCGAACGGAACAAAATGTACTTTCGTAGCTAATTGATCCAAACAAACCGAAATATATCCACCGCTATTTCACTGGCAGGTAGGAACTGGTGGGGATTTATACGAGTCGGCGAAACTAAGTTACTAAAATCTAGATATTGAAAATCTAATTTGGAGCGGGTAACATAAGTGGCAGATGAGTATGCGTAAGTTATAACGGAAAATAAACGTAGCTAACCTTCGTAATAAAATCGTAGCGTTATGTTGCGCGTCGTCGTATACTTCGTGTGAGAGGCTTGTTCGGAGCTAGTCGGCGGTCTGGATGAAAGTATGTGTCAGATTGCTGTTTATTTGAATTTTGTTAACAATACTATTTTTGAGACGGTTAAGGAAGTGGTATTTAACATGTCGCGTGACTAATTGATTATGCTGATTACTTGATTACTTGACTACGCTATTAAAGTTGGGAAAAGCCCTTTCGAATTAGGCTAGAATGGTCTTGATAAGACACTATGGTAGAGTTCTGTAGCTGTCGATAATCTAGAATATTAGAACCAAAAATTAATTTTAATTATATTAGATATTATATAATTTTTATTGAATTTGAGCTTATTTTAATTTTATTTTAAAACAGCTGTACTCCCACGATTGGCGAATGGATCATACTGTAGTAAGCGACTAAGCGTTGGCCGGTCCATCTCCCGGCTGTTTGGCTTTAGAACTGAATAAATTGTAGTACAGTGAATGAATTAATTAAATATTATGCAAGTTATATTCCTAATAATGAACGACAGCAAGAATAAATAAAATACATTTCTGATAAACTACAAACAATTATTCAATAGGCTATACAATTATCCTAGACATTTATCCATACCGTGGTTAAAAGTGGACTTCTATAAGCCTATGTAATTAATTATCCTATATATTAAAACGTGACAGGGTTTCTTTATTTCACGATTCTGAATCAACCACTTGACGGATTTTCATGATTTTTTTGTGTTGAACGAAAGATCATTTTGAGAACTAGGGAATGTCGAAGCCACAATTTTAGATTAGGGTTTCAGTTTTTTAGAAATTAAGTATAAATTTTCAAAAAATCTAGCAGCCGACGGGCGAGTTTTAAGTCGTTTTAATGGTGGTTTAACTAACAGCTGGTTTCTAACTGTCATTGAAATGTTTATGTTACAAGTTGTTTGTATACAAAAATATTGGATCGTCTGAGTTCGCCTACACACTATTTCACTTTAGAATGTAATTTCTTTGCTACCGTAAAAGATCTATGTTATCAGGGGATTGTTTAGTTATGAACTAAACATTTAATCGTATAATCAAGTTTTGTCATAAATGCAATCCGCCTAAATGCTTAATACTTTAAAATATAAGTGGTTTACGTGTTGATACATCTTTTTCTAAATGTTTGAATATAAGTATACATACATACAGTATTCATAAGTAGTAGTAGTAGTATGCATACAGTACACATTGTATTTGTAATGAAAATGTCAACTGGCGTAGTAGGTCTCCAGAAAACTGACCAGTAAGCTGCGGGATGTCAGTGGAAACCAAAATCGATTCATACCATATCATAACTATCCCAGTACAGTAGTACTGTATGATTCAGAAACTTTATAAAGGGGTATATTCCAAAAGTAGACCAAAAGGCTCGGATCTCAGATGGGCTGGGCAGGCTTTGCATGGCGAAGATAAGATACTTCAACTTTTAAAAGTGTATTCTAAGGAGTACTACAAGGTAGACGACCACTTGGAAGACCAAGTAATGAAATACATCCTCAGACTGGTATCTTTCTTAGAAATGGCATAAGATGGAAGAGAACGGGAGGCCAGGATCATTTTAGAGGTTTCAGTGGCCAAGGTAAAAATAAGGTATGGTAAGTGATAGTATGCAGTGGAAGGTGGTATGTAGCTACTGTACTCAAAGCCAGGGTGTGTGTGTGTGTGTGTGAATCGGCCACCAAGTTGTGAACTAGCTGTTCTGAATCATATTCAGTTTTAATTGACTACTCGATTCCCGGACTTAGGACGGGCCAACAGCTCGTTTACTTATTATTATGGTTGTAACTGGACGTATGTATAGTCCGTGGCTTGGCAATCAAATAAAAGTATTTATTTATATGGGATAGGGTACTGTTATCAACATTTTAAATTACTGAATTGTTACCAAATTACTGTTTCACAAAATGCAGATTCCATATTCAGCCGAGCCATTAAAATGAGGATTTTCCGAACAATTATTAATATTACAGAATAGTATTTAATGACATACAACTTTTCACATTTCATCAATTATATGTTAGAGTTTTGCTATGGTCAAATCCAAATGTTCTCTCTTCTTTTGGTCTGTATATATATATATATATATATATATATATATATATATAGTAATTAGCTAGAATCATTGACTTTGTATAAAGTCAATGCTAGAATACTGTAAATGGTTTGTTAAGACCATATGCAAGCATTTTTTGAAATCGTTTCCCCGTTTAACCAACTATTCCAAAAGAAAAAATAATATGGTGCAACACAAATAAACAACCGATCACCTACCTATAACTTACACTTTACCTTCTTAATGCAACCTTACTTCAAAACACAATGTAGTCACGAATACACTCATAAACCTTGACCTACCTTCCCCACATGCCTAAATTGGATCAGTGTTCAATATGCGTTTTATTAAGTGTTAATAACTTACTGTATCGGCGATGTATTCAACATAATATGAGGTATTATCGGATTAAATACCGATTTCGATGCAGATCAATATATCGCTTATTAAATCCTTACTAGTGTCCCTGTTGCTCGAATTCGAATAATTTCTAAGCATTAGAGGCGTTATTTTAAAAGGAATAACGTGCATAGTTTCTGATGACTTTAAAACATTCGACCCAAAGATTATGGAAATATTCAAGATGTACGTAACAGAATATATCAAACTATCCAGGCTCTCTTGCTTTTTTCATTGGAATATTTACGCCAACCCGAATTCAAATAGTAAATATTTTATTTCAACCAAGTCAGTAAATGTTTGTAGCAAACTGTAAAAGAAGCAAACTTATTGACTGCTTAAAATTAACATATGTTCTTCTTCTCACTTAATTTCTGACAACAGCTGGGGTTGCATAGTAATTTTTTGTTTCCCATGTTAATCTTATGGAGAAATACGAAACTTAAAAGGGTCCCAGGGCCTCACTCTCTGATTATTTCTCTTAAAAAAATATTTCCTGCACAACTTCACGTTACGCTCTTTCCAATGAAACCAAAAACATGTCAATCGGTTCAGTAGTTTCGGAGGAGTAATTGTCAAAAAACATGCTTTGCGTATTAAATTGCGTTTCTAATCAGCTGGCAACATAAATAGGTGCCCAAGAGTAAACAGTCACTGCAATATGCTCCGCGCATTGAGAAAGTAGTTCCGTATATTTTCGAAATCTGCAGTGAATTCCGCGCTTTAAAAAGGTTTTAACGGTATTTTCTTGTTTTTTTTCAGATTATAGGACTGGTTTAAAAGAAAAGTCTAGAAAGTTCAGAAATGTCTTAATGATTCTATTGTTTACATTTTTTCTTGTAAACAAAAAAACTGTCATGGCTACTTTAGTTCCCATAAGCCACGCCATAAAAATTGGAAATTTTAAGTTCGTTTTAAATTGAATTAGCATTATCTAATTGAAATTTGTTTGTTTTGAAACCCATCTCACTAATAGTCTAAGTAATTTTGTTAAGTTGGCTGAAATGCGTTCACCCGTTATTGAGTGATGTTCCTTTATTTGTTGCATTGAAATTGATCCCAAAGAGCTACGCTCAATAAACATTATTAAGGAAGCCAACTTTGTCGATTGACTGTAGGAAAAAACTATTTTATTGAATTGTAACAAGTTTAAAACTAGCAATAAGAGTATCTTTATTAGATCCTACTTTTTAACAACTTAAGGAGGTATCCTTTAAAATCCTTTAAAATAAAAGAAAATTGTTATAGAAATCACATTATAAATATAAAAAGTCAAATAATTATATGTAAATATTGCATTAACATTTTTTACCCTTAGTTACATTCTAACTTAAATATTTCATCACTTTAGTCATGTCTGATCAATGGGTTTTGATGATGTGTTGATATTTTTGATATTAAATCTGTATGGTAAATGTGCAACAAGGGTAGTTGATGATTCTGGTTTGACGTTTCACCTGTGTTTTTTATTATCATATTTTCACACTCAATATAAATAACAAAAAGTATGTTGATCGAGCAGACACATCACCCTTTTATATTAAAACACCCCGACTCAAAAGTCTAATTACGCTGAACACCTAGTCAGTAGCAACCACAACTATTCAAAGATCGAAGAAAATTTGACAGTAATCCACACATGCAACAATAAAGCCAAAACAACAGCTCTCAAAAATTTTGAAATATATAAAGCCTTTAAATTAGAAACTAAACATATTTTAAATGACAAAATCAATAGTCAGGCGAACGAGTTGTTTGAAACTATCATCAAATTAGACAAAGAAAGGAAACCAGAAACCACCGATCAGCTGATTGCAGATGACGTCACCTTGACCTTCGACGGAACTCCAGTCGCGGCCGGCTCGACATAAGCGTGCACGCATCGCGATGGTTTCTGTGTGTAAATATTTTGTAAATATGTGGTTTCGTCTTGTGTTCGGTAAAAACTTTATGTATTTTTTATTATACCGAATCGTTCCACGAGGATTGACCCGATGATGTGATTGTCGTCACGAAACCGGTCGTCATCTAATAGCACTAAATGATATTGAACAAGGTAAGTGTTAAAATGGTCATATGTTTTTATTTAAAAAGTAAATAGTCTTTGTAGTGTAGCGAAAAATAACGTTCAAAAGCTGAAGGTGGATAATTTATATACAACTATATTTAAAATGCTTCGAACACAAGGTCTAAATTAAATTTAAAACAATTGTTATTCACTTTTTAAAGTAGCCCTACACTAACAAATTAATAAACATTCAATTGCTTCTTAAACACTTTACTTAATACCTACAAATTTACATGGCATACTTAACAGGTAAGATGAGTTTCCTAAGTAAAACGAATTGTAATGAACTCATCTCAAAACTCCCGCCGCGGACGCGAACTTTTGGTGTGACATGGCTCGAGGAAAAACATCCGCGCGCGGTACTCCCGCGGCGGGAGCGACGGATGTCGGTGTGACATGGCCTTAAAGTAGGGGAACTTCCCCCTCCCTGTACTTCTTCCTCTCCCTTTCACGAGTTTTGCAAAGCTGCAAGAGGTAAGTCAGTCTCATATGACCACTCAAAAGGAATGGTCGATGAGACTGAATGTGATATTTTCTTTAAGTTGGAATCGGTACCATTCTAACTTAAAGATATATCACCCATTGCATGTGGAGCATGTGTAGTACGTTGCTTGTAGTTTAGATGGTGTTAAGTCTTCTTAGTGTATTGTATTTTTGGTATTGGTGTAAGAGTGTTATATTTCTTAATAATTGATGTTCCATTTCAGGTATAAAATTTAAACTTGAGTTGATCATTATATGTTACAAAGTTCTTACGTTCACACAAAACAGAAGCATAAAAACCAATAATAAGTTTATAGCCTAGGCATACACTCACACACACATTTCTATGGGGATTGACCGTTGGAAGAACAACCCCGGCCTCAGCTGATGTGTCCGAAAGACAAATCTATTAGTACAGCCCGTAGGAAGAACTGACTATTGTCAAAGTAGGACTGTAACATTAGTCTTTGGCCAATTCAGACTTACACACAAACACAAAAATAAAACAAACATTAGCTCCCCTACCAAAACAAAAGGAGGGATAGACCCTATTTTGGTCTATCCCTTTTTTTGGCATTATTTTTAAATGACCTTGACCTACTTACAGGACTTAATTAAAATTCAGCTCACTCAATACTTGGATATTATTGTCTCACATTCAAACATTTTAGCCTTCGCCAGTGTATATATCTGAAGTAGTACAATACAAACGGGCACTTTACCCTACGTATATTTAAAACACTTTTAAATATAGTTGAGCATAAACTACTACAAAATGAATAACAAATCAGGCTCATTCTCAAAACAGGTTGGTTTGTCTAAAAAGTTATATGCAATTATCCCTCAGTAAAGATTCCAAAAATATTACTGAGTTCAGTCATGGAATGTCCCTATTTCAACTTAATACAATAAATTATGGACTATATTATGGGTCAAAGCTACTTAACGCTTATTTATAGGTACAATGTTTTTGTAGATGTAAAATTGTCAGGTTTGAATAAACTCAAAACATCCTCAGAGCAAATGCTTTCTCTGAATATGTTTCGTCGATTCCTTTAGGGAACATTATAGCAAAAACCATTATTAAAAAGTTAGAAAATGTAATATTTTAATGATTTTAACTTAAGAAACTTGTGTCATATTATGGTTCTCGTTTTTAAGTAACAAGTCTAGAATAACCTGACAACACCAATTATGTGAAGTAGCACTGATAACTTTTAGACTATTGTACCGCAATTAATTGTAGCTTGCTGTGTTGACTTGTTCAACTTATATCAATTTTGAGACTAGTGTACTTGCTACTCGTGCTATTTGCTGTGGGGACACTGGTGTTAACAAGTAGTTATTGAAACTAGGTATATTAGAATGCTAGGAGAATCTTCAGGTGTGGTGTGAGTTTTGGGTAAGGTTAGTATTATTCCATCCACTGGCAAAAACCCGTTTTGAACGATCAAGGTCCCGGGGTGAAAGTCATTATCTAATGCTCTGAAATAATAAGCTGTAGTATTTTCCTAGTTCAGAATCGCTACTTACGCCACTGTAATCCTTATAGCATATTGACATGCTAGTTCCAACAACAATAGTTCAAGTCGAAGAATAAAGCATTAACAACACATAACGTGCAAATAAAGCACACACACACGTGCAAAGTCTCAGTTGAATAAATCTTGATTCTAGGGTTTAAATAAAAAAACAACGTCAATCTACCGTGCGTGAAGACTTAATGAATATCACTCAGAAGTGTCTAAAATTCAGCCAGAAAACCAGTTTACTCAACTGGTTCCGGTTGGGTCACATAATTATGCAAAGCTCGAGACAAAATTGAGTAGTATCATTTGTTGCAATTTTGGTCCATTCTAGTCGTGTGGGTTATTTACTTCTATTACGAAATTTTCTATCAGGACTCTTTAATTAATTACTTATTTTATTCAATATTTTACATTTTAAAAGAACTAATCACGAATAAAACTTAATGTTTTTTTTAATTCGCGGTAAACTCTTGAAAAAGGTCACTGTAAACATACAATGGTTTTACATTTAAACTCTTACAATATCAGCATTTGTAAGTAAAATACTATATTAGTGGCCGGTCGCTTACTCGCTTACTGCGATGTAGAATTAAAGCACGCGTTGTTATGGGTACGCACACAGTCACGCCTAGCAGGTAGCCGACACGGTAGCAGTAACGGTTAGCTAGGTGGCAAGCTAGAGGATTCGCTAGTCGATTGTTTGGGAGCTACAAGCAGGAAGGCTCGACGCATGTCCAACATGCGCAAATAGCAGAACTTCACAGCCACGTGTTCGCAAGTTCCACGCAGGATCTTTCACTGCCCATTCTGCGTATATCGAGTGTTGTTTGTTTTAGTTGATTTATTTGGTTGTTGTTTACTTTACATGAAATAGAATAAAAAATAATGGACCTAGAAAAATTAATATCAGACGTTTTTATCCGTGTGCCTTTGTGGAACCATTCGTCTTGTAGAGAGGTTTTGTGCTAAGAATATTCGTTGTATAGAGGTTAATCAGTCCTAGCCCATGTCACAAACAAATTCGTCTTATGGAGGCTTTTAACTTAATTACTACGTTGTATAGAGGTGTTTTTAGCATTGACCTATATGAAAGTGTCAAGGGGATTAAAAAAATCGTCTTATCGAGGAATTCGTTTTATCGAGGTTCGTACAAACGAGGTTCAACATACTGAGCGCCACTGTGTGTATGTCCCAGCTACCCTCCAGGTAACCAGCCGTAATTCGGGGACCAGCGTATATGCGAGTATGCGACCTGCCCAGCTCCACTGTGTTTTTACCCTTACTCATACTTACATTAGGTTGTTCATAATAACACACAGTATTGTTATAGAAAAAATTAGAACTCTGTCTTAACTGAACCCCGCATCCTGTGTTGTGGTGTGTAGAAAAAAAGGTCAGTAAAGCAGCATTTCGTACACAGCAAGTTGGAAGTGTAGTATACAACCCCGCAGGAAATTGTATTTTTTAGCGGTGAGATAATATATCAAATAGCTGAGAGCCCCGCATCAGTTGTGTGTAGAAAACAGCAAGCGGTAATTTAGGCCTATTATTAAATTTATTAGCTAAACCTGACCCCGCATATATCCCTTTGATTACGGTTTAGTATTAATTTAAATTTTTTAGGTTATTCCTACTGCAATAGGAATAATCCTAATGCAGGTAGTTTTGTTAAAAAACCTGAGATCTGAAAGTACAACAAAATTTTACAAATAATTTACAATATTTAAATATAGATCTGCAATTTTAACATGCAATACCGATTCGGTTCATTTGTCCAATGTGTAGAACGTGGTGTTCTATAACTTCTCTATGTTTCCATAGTTTGTAAATCGGCTCTTTTCAATGATTACTAAGAAATGAAGCACAGTGATGATTCAGTTTTCTTTTTAGTACATATATCAAATTATCCTGACTCTTTCTCGCGTTTATCCATTGTAGTATTTACGTCAACCCATATTCAAAAAGTAAATGTTTGTAGCAAACTGTAAAAGAAGCAAACTTATTGACTGCTTAAAATTAACATATGTTCTTCTTCTCACTTAATTTCTGACAACATCTGCAGTTGCATAACAATTTTTGTTTCCCATGTTAATCATGTAGTAAAAAGAAGGTTTCCTGCACAACTTCACGTTATTCTCTTTCCAATGACATCTAAAACATGTCAATCGGTCCAGTAGTTTCAGAGGAGTAATCATCACAAAAAACCTGTTTGCGTATTAAATAAGTAAGATATCTACTTTTTTGACATTTTATTAATTTAACTATTTTTGCCCACCATCGCGGGAAAGAAATGATTCACATCTTTACAGCTGCACAGTGCCCACCTGCCTGGCACCTGCCTGTTTTGATGAAAGTCAGACATCGGACGCGTAGAGCGGGTAATCGTTTGTAACCATTGTAACTCGCTGTCGACCACGGGTCACTGTGACTGTCACTATCACTATAATATATTGACAGTGATATAGCCCTCTCACACTGATATTATCAGTGTGAGAGGGGTTGCCAAAGCGACTGCATGTGGCTCCCAACACACAGTGAATTTCTTTCTTCTTTTCTTATTATTATTCTGTTTTCACTTAAATCAGCTGAATGGGATGTTTACTTATTACTTAAGTTTAGACCTGCATTTGACACAACTGAAATACATGATTGATAATTCAGTTCATTTTTGTCTTTTTAGAGAGATGTTTCCCATTTGAATCTTACTTTAAAAAAGCCCTAAATTTTTCGTAGGTCTATTTTTTATAAAGGCTGGTATTAAAATGCCGCTTCTGAATCGTCCTAAACATTCCAGTTACATTACAATCATATCTTCCATCAAGAATAATTGGTATTAACAATCATAAATTATTTCCACCAAAGAAAGCTGAGTTTAACCGATTGCAAGGGTTGAAATAAAGTCAAATTCGTTTTTTATGTAGCACAGTTTAATTTAAATGTCAAATTTCCCCTACTGTTTTTATATTTAAATACTCAATGTGTACATACGATTTAAAATTACTGCTTAACTTCCAATGAATGTTAAGCTATCTGTGTCAATTCGAGTTAACATATGAACATTGAAGTCTATGATTATCAGTACTCACAGTTGATGTATCGATATAAAAAAACCTAACCATATATATCACGTATCACCTTATCAAGGTCTACTTTTATCACAAAAAAAGTAGAAAAGTTCACCAAAAGCTGGTTTACCTTATTGCATACAATATATCTTTCTTTTTAAAGAACTCGACATTTTGTGGATTTATCATTGTAAATCTATAATCCTAATATTTTGTCTCAAGAAAAATTAAAAACTATTTATAGATTGCAAGGTGTAATTTTTAATTCACCCAAACCTAGTGGAAGTTGAATACACAAAAGTTTTACCTTATGTGTAGCTTTGTTACCGACCATGATTAGATGTTTCGCTAGTCAAGACCATAAATTTTAAAGTTCAATCATCAAGAACAGCTGAGTCCAGTTCCAGATTATCGAAAGCTACAGAACTCTATCATAGTGTCTTATTAAGGCCATTCTACCTTAATTCGAACTATGCATTTTAAGTTTCTTTGAAAGCCTTTCTTCTTAGTAGACAAAATCAGTCTCTTCTTTAGTTTTTAAACCATTTCTAGCTGATCAATGCATACTGTAGCATTGACTAGCCTTTTGAGAACATAAAATGTTTAAGATAAGTCAACTACTCTGCTGAAATTAGTTTCCAAACCTGTCTTTCCTCTTGCCTAGTTATACAAAAACTCAACTGTGATCTTTTAAGATATTGTATAAGTGACAATTGGCAACTGACAATCATCTTTTACGTATAACTTACTACAGCAACAATACAACACATCTGTGCACAATACTAACTGTTGCATTGTGTGCAATACAGCAATACAAAGATGCACCACGTTGATATCAGTGTGTACGTTTTAATCTGATTCGATTACATTTATATCACTGAAAGAACATTTTGTGTGATGTTCTCGAGTGACAATTAAGCAAGGGGTTACAAAATAAGCAGTGTTCATAAGGAGAAAGAGAGAGACGCGGCTGTTGGTTTCCAATGGTGACGTCACTAGTGGACACCAGCGACTTGTACCTACAGACACCGCAGCCTTCTAGATCGTCTGCTTATACAACAAGGCGTTCAGTGTGGATCGATGTATGTGGCTGTGGCTCTGACTACCACCTACCGCGCCGAGCGGAGCGAAGCGAAGCTCTTATACTACACTCCTGCTTTTGTTTTACAAATACTCCTCCTGAACGGTTGAAGCGATCTGCACCAAATTTAGCACAATCATAGTAACCGACCAGGGGAAGGTATAAATCTGAAATGGCACAAATCGGTCCACAGGGCTTTTCCTTACGCGAATTTAAAACTTTGGAAATTTAACATGGACCTTATGGGGGATAATTTGAAGTAAGGTTGCATTAAGAAGGTAAAGTGTAAGTTATAGGTAGGTGATCGGTTGTTTATTTGTGTTGCACCATATTATTTTTTCTTTTGGAATAGTTGGTTAAACGGGGAAACGATTTCAAAAAATGCTTGCATATGGTCTTAACAAACCATTTACAGTATTCTAGCATTGACTTTATACAAAGTCAATGATTCTAGCTAATTACTATATATATATATATATACAGACCAAAAGAAGAGAGAACATTTGGATTTGACCATAGCAAAACTCTAACATATAATTGATGAAATGTGAAAAGTTGTATGTCATTAAATACTATTCTGTAATATTAATAATTGTTCGGAAAATCCTCATTTTAATGGCTCGGCTGAATATGGAATCTGCATTTTTTGAAACAGTAATTTGGTAACAATTCAGTAATTTAAAATGTTGATAACAGTACCCTATCCCATATAAATACTTTTATTTGATTGCCAAGCCACGGACTATACATACGTCCAGTTACAACCATAATAATAAGTAAACGAGCTGTTGGCCCGTCCTAAGTCCGGGAATCGAGTAGTCAATTAAAACTGAATATGATTCAGAACAGCTAGTTCACAACTTGGTGGCCGATTCACACACACACACACACCCTGGCTTTGAGTACAGTAGCTACATACCACCTTCCACTGCATACTATCACTTACCATACCTTATTTTTACCTTGACCACTGAAACCTCTAAAATGATCCTGGCCTCCCGTTCTCTTCCATCTTATGCCATTTCTAAGAAAGATACCAGTCTGAGGATGTCTTTCATTACTTGGTCTTCCAAGTGGTCGTCTACCTTGTAGTACTTTTATACCTTGAATACACTTTTATAAGTTGAAGTATCTTATCTTCGCCATGCAAAGCCTGCCCAGCCCATCTGAGATCCGAGCCTTTTGGTCTACTTTTGGAATATACCCCTTTATAAAGTTTCTGAATCATACAGTACTACTGTACTGGGATAGTTATGATATGGTATGAATCGATTTTGGTTTTCACTGACATCCCGCAGCTTACTGGTCAGTTTTCTGGAGACCTACTACGCCAGTTGACATTTTCATTACGAATACAATGTGTACTGTATGCATACTACTACTACTACTTATGAATACTGTATGTATGTATACTTATATTCAAACATTTAGAAAAAGATGTATCAACACGTAAACCACTTATATTTTAAAGTATTAAGCATTTAGGCGGATTGCATTTATGACAAAACTTGATTATACGATTAAATGTTTAGTTCATAACTAAACAATCCTCTGATAACATAGATCTTTTACGGTAGCAAAGAAATTACATTCTAAAGTGAAATAGTGTGTAGGCGAACTCAGACGATCCAATATTTTTGTATACAAACAACTTGTAACATAAACATTTCAATGACAGTTAGAAACCAGCTGTTAGTTAAACCACCATTAAAACGACTTAAAACTCGCCCGTCGGCTGCTAGATTTTTTGAAAATTTATACTTAATTTCTAAAAAACTGAAACCCTAATCTAAAATTGTGGCTTCGACATTCCCTAGTTCTCAAAATGATCTTTCGTTCAACACAAAAAAATCATGAAAATCCGTCAAGTGGTTGATTCAGAATCGTGAAATAAAGAAACCCTGTCACGTTTTTAATATATAGGATAATTAATTACATAGGCTTATAGAAGTCCACTTTTAACCACGGTATGGATAAATGTCTAGGATAATTGTATAGCCTATTGAATAATTGTTTGTAGTTTATCAGAAATGTATTTTATTTATTCTTGCTGTCGTTCATTATTAGGAATATAACTTGCATAATATTTAATTAATTCATTCACTGTACTACAATTTATTCAGTTCTAAAGCCAAACAGCCGGGAGATGGACCGGCCAACGCTTAGTCGCTTACTACAGTATGATCCATTCGCCAATCGTGGGAGTACAGCTGTTTTAAAATAAAATTAAAATAAGCTCAAATTCAATAAAAATTATATAATATCTAATATAATTAAAATTAATTTTTGGTTCTAATATTCTAGATTATCGACAGCTACAGAACTCTACCATAGTGTCTTATCAAGACCATTCTAGCCTAATTCGAAAGGGCTTTTCCCAACTTTAATAGCGTAGTCAAGTAATCAAGTAATCAGCATAATCAATTAGTCACGCGACATGTTAAATACCACTTCCTTAACCGTCTCAAAAATAGTATTGTTAACAAAATTCAAATAAACAGCAATCTGACACATACTTTCATCCAGACCGCCTACTAGCTCCGAACAAGCCTCTCACACGAAGTATACGACAACGCGCAACATAACGCTACGATTTTATTACGAAGGTTAGCTACGTTTATTTCCCGTTATAACTTACGCATACTCATCTGCCACTTATTTTACCAGCTCCAAATTAGATTTTCAATATCTAAATTTTAGTAACTTAGTTTTGCCGACTCGTATAAATCCCCACCAGTTCCTACCTGCCAGTGAATAGCGGTTGATATATTTCGGTTTGTTTGGATCAATTAGCTACAAAAGTACATTTGTTCCGTTCGCTTAACGAATAATTGTTACGTACGTTTATTTGAGTTAATTCGTTGTTTTAATACCCCGAGACTCGTCATCTGAGTTCTAAACCCCGTTGTTTTTTTGTTTTTTTTTTGGCGGGTGAAAGTACCAAGTCTTAAGAGTAGGTTGATTCGAACAATCAGCTACGAATATTAATATAAAATTGGTTTTAAACCATATCGCGATAAATTCTCCGTTCGATTATATTAATTAGACCCCGACAACTCTGTAGGAATTTTATTCTAGATTTTGTTCATTCGATCGTGGAATTTTTATTAATTTTACTAGAGCTTTTAGTTAATTATTTTAAGGTTTAATACGGGTATCCATATCACATTGACTTAAGATTGAATACTAGTCGACCCTACAGAGCCATTCAAAAGTTAGGCGAAATGATCCAAAACACTTTGAAGAAGGTGAGCGTCTGCAGGATTTCCTGAGCGCTTCTAGAGCTCTGAATCTTCGCTTAAATTTTAATAAATTGATCAGTCAAAGCCATGGCAACTTCGTATCGTCCTCTGGATTTTTTTCTCGGCTCCCTCTGAGCACTCCAGGGAAGAAATTTGAGTGTGGCCTTGTGTGAACCTCGACGTAAACATCTGGTAGCTCAAAGATGCATTGTCTCATATGGGTGTCAAATTTTCACAATACAAACAAACCTTTCTGTTTTTCAGACTAGAACCGGAAATTGATGAGCTGGAATGATGTTGAAATACTTTTGATTCAAACAGGAGCAGCATATTAACTTGACAACTGTATCTACTTTTGTTTCTGATTTCAGCTTACCTTAATTTTAAATATTCCACAATGGTCCAACATTGCCCTTAAACAATACATTTCTCTTTGCTTACACCGCTAGGTGGGCATCAGTACTAGTAATATTATAATAGTACAGTTTCAATAGTGTATTTTTAAGGTAATCTTACAACATATTGGATACTCACTATAGTTAAACCATCTTGGAGTTTTGAAATCATACTAACGATTAAGCATCATAACACCATCTACATCTTTAAAAGCAGTGACCAGTTATTAGCCCTGCTGTTTTTTTTTTAATACTATTTGGACAGTTAGGAATGGTGGGATGAGATGAAAGCTCATTAACTCAAGGTTAGCATCTTGTGCTAGTATGAAACACTTGCATTAGCGAAATGCATTTGTTTTAGTGTTTACCGTCCACTAAAAACCAGTTTGCTGACCACTTAGACCAGTAAAATTAGTAAAAAAATTTGCCGTGCCTTTAAATAATTCTCGTCGGTTGTTTTTAACATTGGATACAAGAATTATTATTTGTTATGGACTACAGCAAGTAGATATGTATAAAATAAAATAAAAAATATAATTTTTTTTTGTGATTGGTAAGGATCAAACCCGCAAACCTCTTAGATCATAGACTCACGCTACTCCCACTACGATAACAATATCATACCAAAAATCAACATATTACTCCAACTGTAAATTAAACGTTTTGGTGATTGGTAAGGATCGAACCCGTGAACTTCTGGCTCATACACAGTCTCATCCACAGCCAACTACTAGGAAGAAACATAAATTCAGACCAGTCATCATCCCAAGAGTACATAACATCTACGAAATGTAAATTTAACATCCATCATTTGGTGGCCTTTACAAAGGCCATTTTTTATGCTCGACGGTAAAGTTCCACTTAAGCCTTCTTTCAGTTGTTTTTAACATTGGATACATGAATTATCATTTGTTTTGCATTTGTTATGGACTACAGCAAGTAGATATGTATAAAAAAATATAATTTTTTTTGTGATTGGTAAGGATCGAACCCGCAAACCTCTTAGATCAACGACTCACGCTACTCCCACTACGATACAATATCATACCAAAAATCAACATATTACTCCAACTGTAAATTAAACGATTGGTGATTAGTAAGGATCGAACCCGTGAACTTCTGGCTCATACACAGTCTCATACACAGCCAACTACTAGGAAGAAACATAAATTCAGACCACCCATCATCCCAAGAGTACATAACACCTACGAAATGTAAATTTAACATCGAACATTGGTGGCCTTTACAAAGGCCATTTTTTATATCCAACTGTAAAGTTCCACTTAAGCCTTCTTTCAGTTGTTTTTAACATTGGATACATGAATTATCATTTGTTTGCATTTGTTATGGACTACAGCAAGTAGATATGTATAAAATAAAAGAAAAAAAAATATAATTTTTTTTGTGATTGGTAAGGATCGAACCCGCAAACCTCTTGGATCAACGACTCACGCTACTCCCACTACGATACAATATCATACAAAAAATCAACATATTACTCCAACTTTAAATTAAACGTTTTGGTGATTGGTAAGGATCGAACCCGTGAACTTCTGGCTCATACACAGTCTCATACACAGTCAACTACTAGGAAGAAACATAAATTCAGACCACCCATCATCCCAAGAGTACATAACATCTATGAAATGTAAATTTAACATCCAACATTTTGGTGGCCTTTACAAAGGCCATTTTTTTTATACTCAACGGTAAAGTTACACTTAAGCCTTCTTTCAGTTGTTTTTAACATTGGATACATGAATTATCATTTGTTTTGCATTTGTTATGGACTACAGCAAGTAGATATGTATAAAATGAAATAAAAAAAAATTCAATTTTTTGTGATTGGTAAGGATCGAACCCGCAAACCTCTTAGATCAACGACTCACGCTACTCCCACTACGATACAAGGAGGGAGGGAGGGGGGCAACGAGGGGCTTCTTTTAGTGAATATTGTCTCCGTCATTGTATTTCCAGATCTCGGGTATTAAACAACTACCGCTTACAGAGCAGAATTAACCTACAGAATTAAAAGTAAAATACTAAACTGTGATCATGGATGTTTAGAGCTGGAAAAATTTCTCCACACAGCTGCTAGCACAATACTATATTACCGACTTGGATAGTTCACATTCCAAGTACTGTACTGCTTTACCGACACCGCCCGCAGGTGTGTGTGTGTGTGTGTCCACCAACAGAACGATTAATGCGGGTTCCAGTTTTTGCATTCAACAGTAGTGTACTGCTCTACTGAATACAACCTTTTTGTACATCATACAGGCAGGTGGTCAATTATACTCTGTACGGTACGTAGCAAATAAGCTAATGGGGGTAATTTCAACTGGGAAATTGTTTAAAAGTACCAAATTTTATATATAAACAACAATAAACACCAACCGTGAGGCTTTATAATATCGTAGTAAAAGTCATGCATTCGTACTTTGCTCAAATCTAATATATAGAAGTTTGCTCTTACTCATATGTACAGCTGCCAGTTGTTCTGTAAAAAAAGAAAAGATGACCTTCCCAAGATCTCATTGTACACTGTTCGATCTATAAAGTTTGGTTTGGCAATCAATTTTTCAGCTATTTCCAATCTTACACTCAAGTCTCTATTTCTGACTTATTCCATTTACACTCGAGTTTAGTCAAACTTAACCTCGTTCTCCATTACGAATCTTTTGTCGTCATGAGCTGACAACAAAATCACAAGAAACTAATCGAAATCTTATTTTCCTGTATGCTCCTCTTCACTGCTGTTGGACTGCACTGGGTTGAGCATACATTCAAAGTCTGCAGTTTTGACTTGTAATTACAATCTCACCAAAGTATATGTTACAAGTCTTGCATAATCCTTTTCTACTACTACAGTGTATTACGAGAAACTAATCCAAATCGTATCTTTGATACTTTTTCCTGCAAGGTTCTGTGTTTTCTATAAATAACCAATAAACAAAAGAAAGAAGCTATCCTACACTTATAAGTGTAAAGTAGTTTCCCATTCTTTTAAACACCCACAAATGATCTCAACAACCTACGTCACTACCCACATACGTCACAAGTGACGTAGGACCCCAACCACCCGCATAAAACCCAACTCTACGTCATTTCCGCCTTATGCCCTTTAAACTAATTAACTTTGTAACATCTGCTAACATCTGCCCGACAGCTGTTACGCGCGTTTCCACCAGGTCACCACTACTCAAGGTTTCTGTCATTGGATGTTATTAGACACGATAAGAGCACAATAAACTTCTTCTGCAGATAAATAATCTGCTGGAGAAATATAAGCCGAATTATAAATGTTACAATGCGAGTTCAAGCATTTTGTAACTATATGGGTAAGTAAAATAGTATTTTTCAGGCTGCTGCTCAGTGCACTTTAAGAATATATTTTTTAGAGATAAATTAAATGGTTTTTGTTGCTGAGTAGCGCTAGTAAACATGCACAACCCATTTCGTTATTTAAACATTCAAAGGCTCTCTAAGAGTTCAAATTCTTATTTGTATACACATCTATATTATGTGTTCACTATGCTGAATGAATACATCGAAGTAACCTCTCTGAAAAGTCTGTAGTGAATTGCAGATTTACAGCTTAATGACTTTCTAAATCGTGCACATATTTCTACATAAATATTGTAAAATGTTATATCCAGTTGCTGTAAACTACTATTAATTTAATAAAATATGGACACGGCTCAAATGGGCAACGTTTCCTTCTGCACTTGTATTATTTTGTATTGTATTACACATTCGAATATTTTTCCAATGATTGAAAACATGTATGACAATAATCTCATGAACCTATGATGATCTGTAGAATAATATGATAAAATGTAGTCAAAAGTGGTGAAAAAGGCAGACAACAACCCGTAAAACAGTAGATAGTTCAATAAGAAATTATTGTAAGAGTTCTGTGATAAAAGGAATGCCCACTGATTTCGTAATGGAACGTTATATTGCAAAATATAACATAATACAGAAGAAAAACAATTTCAAAATCAGAAAATAACATTGCAAATACTTCTTTTGGACAACTCAGTAACTCCCAATATAATGTGTGTTGTTTAAAACACTATTTAAAAATTAACAGCTGTTTCATTAAAAAGTATTATCCACATGGCCAAAATGTAAACAAATCTGTCGAGGGATCTTTAAAGGCTTCTGGGACAGAGCCCTAAGGGACTTTACTTCGTGCTTCTTTTGATAACTCATCTACAGACCAAGGCCTTTCTTTGGAGACCTCTACAAAGTTTCTACGCCCAGCCGTTCTCCCAAATTAGTGGAGACAAAGTTGCCAATTAAATATTTAGATTCTCTCATGTTAATCTTATGGGAGAAAACCCAACTTTGATGGTAGATCCTGCCCAAACTACTAAAGATATCAAAAAACTAAAAACACTTTGCAAAACTACAGATCAGGACCATTTTTTTGACACTTTAATCATCAAAATCGGTCAAAAAATGAGGGAGGAGTTCTGTTTACAAAAATCGGCTTAGCGTATTATATATATAGATATTTTTAAGTAGACATTTCTGTGTAAATCCAATCAGTCAAATGGAAATTCGCTTAGTCTGCAGGTTTGCTGTGGCGGGGGTATATTTATCCTTACGGTAGACTTAGTGTATTTCACATATATTGATTAAATAAAAACCCTAAGGAATAAGTTGCATACTGGACTAGTTATCTTTGATTTCAAAACCTATAAGTACGTAGCCAGTGTAGGCCTATAGGCTAAATGTAACGAACGCTAGAGTAATTAACATCATAATGACGTCAAGGCTGCTGTAGTTAGCAAAGCCTGAAATTGATGTGATTATGTACAGCTGAGATGCCTTCTAGCATCATATTACTTACCATACCACGCAGTTTACTGGATGGAGTTGAATAAAATTTGTATTCATAAAAATAAACAGTAAAATCTAACTTACTCAACTATTTTGTGGGCCCGAGTTTATCGAGTTTGTGGGTTGTCGAGTTATTCAGAGCGTTGAAAGTTTTAATGGTTTTTTTTTATTAATTCATAACAGACTAATTTTTACATACAAATTTATTTCACTCATGAGTATTTTCAAATATAATCTAGACTGAATACTACTAACAGTGAACAATCTTCAAATAAATGTAAAATTGAAACTTAATGTTCTAGAAAAATCTGTGATTGCTAAAAACTTTGCTTAAGACGAAAAATTTTATTAAAGGTTAAATTTTTTCTTGCACCATGTCAGCTGTTGTTTGTCGAGTTCCTGGGTGTCGAGTTAGTGAGGTTCTACTTATTAGGAAAGCTAACTTTTAATGGTTTCAATTAAAAAAGTCAAATATACCGGGTGAAACAACATGATTTTACCCGATACTCCTTCATAACTCAAACTATAGCGGGGTCCCAATCACGTTTAGAAGTATTTAAAATGGTATTTAGAATTAGAAATTGTTATTTAGAATGGTATTTACGTTTAGAAGTAATTTGAAACGGTGAAAGGTTGTCCGATAAATAAAAGCAGCTGAATGTTACCGAAGGCTGAGTATTTATATATTGTTCAATTTTGATGACGTTTCTATGTACTGTATAGTTAACAAACATATATTTGTATAATTACTAGTGGTGACCTAACCATTAAATATTCGTTACGCTTTTCAGCAGGAAATTTAGAGAGTGATATTCTGTTGATTTTATTGATAGTCTGTTGAGTGATATTGTTTATTTAAAATTATACACTAAATTAGTACATTATCCCATAATGTTCATTTACCATATGGATTTCTCATACTAATAATAGCAATTATTTTCAAAACAATTAATTGCCAAATCCGAAAACGTTCAGTAATTTTTTATATTACTCTTTAAAGGGATTTAAAATGCTAACGCTTATATTTATTTAAGTGTTAGCATTTTAAAGGAATTCCAGGCTAAAATAGAGTAATGCTAATACAGAACTTCCTGCACATGGAGAAGGAAAGTTTTGTCAGAAGCCCTAATACTAGGTAAGAGGAAAACTGAAGAAGGTAAAACTTTAAATCCTGGAGAGAAATCACGTTTAACTTGTTCTCAAATAAATCCTACTTTGATCAGAGGTCTTTGTTATAGACTAAAGTTTTCGCCTCTATTCTGTATTCTCGTCTCTTCAACTTAAGTGAAGTGATTGTTGTTGAATTTTATTCTAAAGGTCTAGTTTAAATCGCTTGACAAGCAAATAAATTTTTAATCGCAGTCAATTTAAAAGAACTGCAACAGTGGCTTTTGTAAAAATCACTTAGGATATTGTAATAAAACACTAATATAATGCAATCTTACTGTACAGTGTATATATAGTTTTCATTGTTAGTTTTAAAACTACATAAACTATGTAATACCTGCAATTGGGCGGACTAATCTTTTTAGAATATCATTTTTTTAATAACTACAATAAAGCTCAGCGGACATAGAGAAAGGACATCATTCGACTTATTAACTCCTAAGAAATGCTTTTACTTGAACTCTAAAGCCCATGAAAGTAGGCCAAAATTAATAAATATCTTTTATGGTATTAATTTGGATTCAACGCATCACACCTTTTGGTTTAAATCATAATCAGGGAGTTTTACGTATTTCAATTACAATTTCCGGAAACCTTATACAGGAAGATAATTCATGCCTTAAATGTTCGTAGCCCTTAACAAACCATAAACGAATACTAATACACCAACAACGCACACCAACAACGCACATATGTTAGGTAGTCTACTCAGCACAGAATATATAGTAGATATTATAATATTAATATGCTTAGTCCAGCATTAGATTTGATCTCCCGTTATACCATTAAGATCATGCACAAACCACTTAGTGGTCAACAGCATGAGATTAGTATAAGGTCAAGCATCCTGACCTCTACTGCTGTATTGCATTGTATTATAATTAATAAAAGCTCTTAAACACATTACTAAATTTAGATGTGATCCAATGAAGAAGTTAGATAACTTTAACTATTTAATTACTTAGTTTCTCAATCGTTCTACAGTGGTTATGAGCAGATTCAGCGCATTATTGAAGAACAGTGTTTTTTTTGCAAACTCAAACTAAATCTGAATAAAATCATTGTACGCAGAGTATGGTAGACCCTAGGGAAATCTGACCTAGATACCAATATTCTGACCTGAAGGGCCAATACAAACAAGGCCCAAGGGTTAAAAATAATCTACTTCTTACATTCCTCGCAAACGTATTCGTTGTGCCATGGTATTTTTCTACTTTGCTGTAAATAGTTCACTTCGTTTGCGAAACGTAAGGAACAGTTAGTGTTAAATTAAAATGTCTGTTAGTTGTTGTGTATATTATAAAAAGCAGCCAAGTACACTCAAAACGTATCGTGTTTGAGTTAGCGATAATTACAAAGATACATTAACTTCAAACTAGTGGTGGCATGGTGGTCGAAAACTCGGCCAAAATATGTATTGAGCAAACTTCTCTATATTCACCCCACGCTGTAAATAAAACATGTGATTAGAATTTCTTTCATTTGTTTTGATTTTCTGTTTATACTTCATAGTTATTTTGTCACGAGCTTGGAAACCCATAAGGCCCGTGATGATATTTTTAAAATTAAATATTTTTTTGTGCTTATTGTTCAGCATATTTTTTTATTTATTAAGGGATTCTGCACATGTACAGGCAAATATATTTCTAACAGTATGCGTAGATTTTCCCTGATATGCACACGAGCTGAAAAAACAGGTTTTATAGAAACACGCTTGCCTATAATATTATATAGATAGATATAGATTGTAGTAAAGATGTAAACAACAAAAATATATTTTTGGTAAAGGAGTATTTTAAATACTGGAATTTAATTTTTTTTTTATTACAGGATAAACAAACTACACCACTATTACAGTCTACAAACTAGTTAATCAAAGTTTGTATGTATATGTTTTTATGTCCAAGTCAATTCTATTAAAACACGATGATAAAAATGTACACGTCTGGATTTTCTCACTGGCATATGCTTCTATAGATAATTTACCAAGGCAAAGTTATTTCTATGTACTACTAAGATGGAATTCTCATTTAAAACATATTTTATAAATGGTTAATTAATATAAACCACAAATACTATAATGCCAGCATTATTGTGTAGAACTTTATGATTTTGAAGTAGCATGTAGTTTGCATAACTTGAAGTACTAATTTTATACAAAAAAATGGACGTTATAAAATTGTTTTATTTCCTTATGTTTATTTGGCTTATAAAAGGCGAAGCATATGAAATATTAGCATGCAATGCAGGTATCCGAGTTTAGTGATTTCAAGACGTGATAAGCTGATGAAAATTACACCAATAGAGGCGTGCTGTTATAATATATGTTTGACAACTGCTTGACTGTATAAGCTACATGTAGCTTATACGATTCTCCGCGCTTTAAAATGTTCACAGACATATAGGCTTTAAAAATAAAATAAAAATGAAGTCTTGAACCATATTGTTTGTAAATTACGAATGCTGTTTTATTTTCATTTAAAATTGTAAATTAAAATATAAGTATTAAATGTAAGGTTATAAATGTCGTACAGGTATATAATAGTGTTATTATTTAACTTAAATAATAAATAGCTATAGTACCTTAGTGTAGTGCAATACAAGGTGCAAGTAAAATAATCTCAACCAAGTAAAATAACAATCAATAATTTAATTTATACACTATTTCTTGTATTTGTATTTTCTTGTTTTATTTCTTGAATTTCCATTAAAAAGCCTAAGCTTCGTAATGTTAAGCAAATGGCTTGGTATGGTGCAAAATATTAATATTTAATATTTCTTTTACCTCTGTAACTAGTTTTGAAACTTGTTCAGTACTATAGTTGTTATTGTGATAAATAATTCAAGAATTCTTTAGTATAAAAAAAAAAAAACACACACACTTTTACACACAAAAGTTGCTAGTTCATGTCGAATAGTAAATCATTAAATGCACAAAAGATATTGTGTTACAATTGTTTATCACTACAAAGAAAATTATTACTTACATTCTTCATATAATGCACTAATGTGAATTTATCATTTGGCATCTTTTAAATAAATTTTGAGTGACTCCCAGCATTAAAATATATCATTGGAGCTGTAATTTAGAATTTACATTGTTAGCATATTTGTAAACTTGCCCAACAATGTATGTTCTTAAACATTGATCTTTATAATTATATCTTTTAGGCACAGTATGTAAAAAGTGACTTGTTGAATAATATTTACTTTATAGTCAAATGTTTATAGTCCCTAACCATGCAGTTTGTCCTACAAAGCCTCTTACAATATCTTTTATTTTTATTTTAAGCAATTTATTAAGTAAGTATATATGTTTACTACTTTTAGAGTTTTAAAAATTTAATTTAAGTACAAGTTATATACTGACTACAGTAACGTACTACGTCAAAGCCTAACAAACAGATAAGCTCGTGGATTGGGAGTGAGAATCGCCAATTTGATTAAAATTTGGTATTTAATTGATTGACTTGATTGGCTTAGGGCGTAATTAGAGGTGTGGAAAATGTATCAGTATCGTAATTACAATGGGTTAAATATTGAATTGTATGTTATATGATAGGTTTATTAAACTTGAGTATGATATTTTTCTTTTAACTGTTGCCATTTGAAATTGGTAGAGCATGCAAACAAATTTCAAAGCGTTTCAAGTGTTTGCTGTTCAAAATTTCTACTTAACCTATGTGTAATTATAATTTAACCTTCAGGCAATTTAATCATCATTCTGTATAATGTAAATATCTTTATATTTTTAAGATAATACAGACCTGCGTTAATTTTTTTACTTAGTTTGATATTAGGGTTTGAGTACCTGGATACTCCGTCTGCTTATGTCGAGTAACAATATAATCTCCACAATCTCCTTATTTTCACTTAATTTAAATGTTCATATTAATGAATTAGTATATTAATTGTCCTTATATTATCCTATATTAAATGCATTTATATTTGGATTTAACACTAATGGCCCCATTTCATTTAGTGTTAAACCCTAATGACATGCATTTCATATAGGAAAATTAGGTTTTTTGTTATTTACACAAAACCTAAAAGAGATACGAAGTAGGTGTAAACTACAAAGTTGTTAAGAATAAATATAAAATGATGTGAAACTAAACATAAGTTGGCATTTGCAATGTTTTTTAAATATATTTTTTTGGAATTTGTATTATTTCAAAAAACCGTTACTTGTAGTATATCACAGTAAAGCTAATTTCATAAAGTTGAAAATTCCGATATTCTAACCATCGGTCCTCAGTTTTTGGCACACCCTGAATCGGGAAAAAGTTGAACCTATTTTAACGTTATTCATTGCGGTCAATTTAGCGGGAAATAATTTTATTTCATCCTTGTATGTTAAGCAGTTTTTCCATAATCAATTTGAGACACCTGACGTGGGACACTCTGTATAACAACTAAACACAGATAGCCACATAGCTAGTCTCAGCACCTGATTTCAACATACATCGGTAAACCATACGCACAAAATATTCGATACACATTCACTTCATACAAACATACTACAAATGGTGTGTAATATTGCTACCACCACGGTTAATGTACATTGTATTGAGTAAATTTTGAGGATGTTTTTTTATTTATTTATGTAGCCTATATAAAAATGTTTTAGCTCAATATTTTTTCAAATTCTAGGATTTAAAACTTTTAATTTATATTCTTGAATTCATATAATATTTCGATCGGATAATCAGCTCAATTTGATTTATTGGTTGTTTTATTTCCTGATTTTAAGGCTTGCATGTATTCTTGAACCTTTTTTTTAAACATACAACCTGTTTGGCCAATGTAGGATTTATCGCAGTCAAAGCATTTTATTTGGTTGATGCCTAATTTCATCCTTTCTTTCGTTAGATTATGTTTCATTGGAAGATTTGTTGTTTATCATCTGAAAGGCATTATTTTTTGTTCTGTAACTTATTTTCAAATTTGAATTTTTGAATGTTTTTCTTGTCGTTTTGTTTATAGATTGACTGTGTGATGCAAATATATATAGTGTTTATTTGAAAAAGGTGTAATCTTTGAGCAAATAAACAATAATATGTCTCTTGATTGTCAGTCACATGTCTTTGTTTAACTGTTCGTAGTATGGAGCTGGTTGTTATGATTGAACTGTAAGCCTACTTTCTATTAAGTATGAGATTCCTACAGTCGGTATTTGTTTAAAAGCAAAGTCTTGATGAATCTGGTTATTGTAAAACAGTTTTGTTTTTAAACTATAACCACCAAACCATTAAAATGTAAACACTAATCACAAGAGTAATTAGTCGTACAAATAGTCAATATAATTTGAACTTCTCTTTCCGGAAACAAACTTAGGGAAGAGACGATTTATAGCTGGCAATATCGGCTTTTAACGGAAACCAAAACAAACTGTCTGTATTTCTTTCAGCGTCCTTTATAATCAAGGTATAACCATTGTATAACTAAGTTTTATTTTTAAATGGAATAGTTGTTATATGATTACGGTGTACAAATAAATGTGCTTGGATGAACTAGAAATTCTCTATGGATAAAGACACAAATGATAACTGCTTACGAATGAAATTAAGTTAATAATGACTGTTTAATAAAGAGACTGTGCAGACAATTCAGAGAACAGTAGCTAAATACAATAGGCTTACTTCAAGATGTTGGACATTCAAAATTATTGTCTACTTACATATGCTGGCAATCACTACAATACATATAAAATGTGATTATTGGTTTGATTTGTTTAAAACATGCCTCATTGGCTTTAAGAAACAACTGCAACCGACACCACTATATAGTAAGAACGCCGCTATTGGTTATAATAATATAACTAAGTATTTTACTAGCAAGAATAATATTTAATTAAGCTATTGTTTATTACTTTGTAAATTACCATTGGTTTTTATTAACAATAAAAATGCATTTTTGAAAGAACACTATCCAACCGGTTGGTTCTCAAATGGCTTTAGCGAAACAAACCTTTTATGAAACCAGCTAGCAATATGACTAAACAGTAAATGCACGAAATTTTATTAAATTTTACCATTAATATTACTCATTTGTATTAATACAGACAGTACTAATGACCGTACAAATAAGGCTTATACCTTCAAATATTGTCTGGGGTAAACGTAACAATATTTCACGAAAAAACCATTGACATATATTTATATAGTCATATTTGGAAGGCTCTACTAGTAAATGGATTTGAGAGAATGCCTACAATATACAATTATAGATGCAGTAACTGGAGTTGCTCTTAGAGAACGGTTTAATACAATCAGTAAAAAAAATCTTGGATATGCTCCAGAAACAAAAACCTAAATTTCCTTTCATGGAGACAATGCAACTAGCTGCACAGTGTTAATGTAAAATGAATTATTTGTTAAGAATTTGTCAAAACTTAAATAATTTACTGACCATCAATACCACTTAAACCATTATTCTAGCTTTAAAACGTATTTAGGAGTGTTCTAAACATCAGTAATTTGGTTGGATACGCTAGACAGATTGGAGGAGTTCATGCAGTATTCATGATATGTAATATTGATGAGGCCCTTTAGGTATATGTAAAAATACCTTCTGCTTTATACAACTAAATGGGATAACTACATATTATATATACGGTATGGATATAAAAAAGGCTATTTGTCTAATAGATGATTCGAACTTGATGCTCAATTTCCAACGTATAAATTAAATCTAGGAATAATCAATTTCAATGCCCCGGGTTATAAATATTAAGTTACGTTTGTTCATTTAAAATCCATTAGGCCTACCCCAGTAAAAAAAATGTCTTTCTAAGAACCATGGGTTTCACTGATATTTTAAGCGCTTAAGGAGATTTCTAAAATTCTTGTTTCCATAAAAGTAATTTTAAAGAACAGGGTACGGACTTAAAAAAAACTGTTTTCTTTAGGTTTTTTCAATATGATACAGAAAATTCTTATTTCATTTGTAATTCACAATAGTTACGTCACATTTATTGTAACATATGCAATAACATTACAAATACTTGATACATATGTTATGTTCGTTCAAAACATTTCTGCATTGCAACAAAGAAATACAATCTATGTTAACATAAATGAAACAACCGTTTCACATTATTAGCTAAAATATTACAAATGTACCTTGTTGAACTTAACATAAAAAAACTATAACAATTAATTGTAACAAAATTAGATATTTTAATTAAAAGAAATATGTTTTAAATTCCTTGTTAAGGTTAGAAATAACGGCTCTAAGAAGAAGTTGATTTGAATAAGGTTGGTTTCGAAATCTACTACTAATTAGTATTAGTGTTCATTTACTTACAGGATTGAGTCAGTATGAATTTATATTTTAACTCCTGGCATAATTAGTTACAAAATATGCTTGATGATAATAAAAAAAAACTGATTATTTCCTAAAAATCTGTGATTGTAGGAAATTATCATTAGTCTATACCTTTGTACTGATTTTCTCACAGAAACACAACTACTTTACAGGTATGAAGAAAATTCGAGTTTTGCTCGGAAATGGTTTAAAATAAGATTTTCTTTCATTTGTAAAAAGAAAATGTAAGACTATTGACGAGATAGATATGGATTACAGTAAAGTAAGGATAACAAATGCTGGTGACAAAGTTTATGTTAATTGTCTGGTTAGCCGAATGATTATAGTGCTACCATTCAAATATTGAGCTTACCGGTTTGATTCCAAGTGATCCTTTACAGGATCCAAAGGTTGTTTTGTCATTGGGATATGAACTGATGATGCTTTTTACAACAGGTCAACGTTAGGTGGTAACAAGACCTGGGCTTGGACCCCTTGTTACGACCAGTCTGTGCATTGGACACCCTTACAAAACCCATTGATAAATGCCTCTGGGATTGACGGATACAATAAAGTGGTTGATTCATATTTACATATAATGATAAATACGAGGCATGTTTTATAAGTAAGTACCGTTTTTAAACTTCTCCGATCCAGCGCTGCGATTGGCATTTTGGACATTTGCGGTGTATATGTGCATCTATTGGCAAGCCCTAGCCGGAAATTCGACAACAATTGGCCGTGTTTACATCCGGTATCGAGCATTCAATATGGTGCTGCCAATTGAGACTGCCGCCGACTGTGAAGTGCGCGCTGTAATTAGAGTTTTAAGTGCTAAAGGTGTGAAAGCCATTGAAATTTGTCGACAGATTAGTGAGGTGTATGGTGAGAACATTTATGAGTGACGGAATGGTACGCAGGTGGGTAAGGGCGTAAGGGCCAGCGAACACAGAAGGGCATCTAAAGACCACCAACGTCCATCATGAGCAACGCACTGGGCAGCGTCACTGTCCCCAGTCCCCAGTGCGTTGCTCATCATGAACGTTGGTGGGGCCGTCTTTAGATGCCCTTACCCACTCGTGTACCATTCCGTCACTCATAAATGTTCTCGCCATACACCTCACTAATCTGTTGACAAATTTCAGTGGTGTGAAACCTTTAGAACATAAAAATCTAATTACAGCGCGCACTTCACAGTCGGCGGCAGTCTCAATTGGTGGCACCATTTTGAATGCTCGATACCGGATGTAAACACGGCCAATTGTTGTCAATTTTCCGGCTAGGGCTTGCCAATAGATTAGATGCACATATACAGCGCAAATGTCCAAAATGCCAATCGCAGCGCTGGATCGGAGAAGTTTAAAAACGGTACTTACATAAAAAACATGCCTCGTAATAAGAACTTTTTACTACTATATTAACAGACCGTAGGCATACTGGAGAAGCTTCCGTATTGATACATTTTAAATTTCACATTACCCTATGTAACATAAACTAATGCCATATATCGATTTTTTAATTATATATATTTTATGACACTTTCTAGCTTTTTACAATACAGGTATTTTAAATCCATCCAAAAAATTATTTAAAAAAATCTCATTTTACATTTTTATAAAATTGTTTATATTTGACACGAGACGTTTATGGCTCTTCTTGTGTAGCTTTGTCACTGACTAAGATCTTCTTTTTCATCAGTCAGGATCATTTATTCAAAGTTCAATGATCAGAAACAGCTGGGTCCAGTTCCGAACCATCAAAAAGCTACTGACTTTTCTCAGGATCGAATCGGTGACCTTTTGATTGCTAGGCGAGTACATAACCACTCAGCTACCTAGCCTAAATCGCATTATAATTAATCACCATAGATTTATCCTGAAACATTTTCTATGAACAACAAAAACATAATTTAAAATAAATGTCAAAATGCATTCATTTGATTTCAAATAGTGTTGAAATAGAAGCTATTTATTATAGAGTTTGAAATCACTTATAAAAGTTGTATCCGATAAAATATTCTCTGAACGTAAAATATGAAGAGCAGGAAACTTCTCCATTCATAAATATCTGAAGCGACGCTTCTATGAATAGCAATGCATTAAGAATAAAATGTCTTTGATTTAATATTTATCTACATCAATTGCTTGTATCTCAAATCACAGTTTCCTTCCAGAATTACAGTTTATTAAGTTATAACTTATTTGGAAATCGACACGTGGTTATTGTTTTAAATTAATCTTCACGCGTGGCTACTCATAAATATAAACATTATTACATTTTTAAAACAAAACTTTTACAGTACTTACTTTTTAAACAATCTTATTTGGTAAAAAATATGTATTTCCCATCCATCACAGACACTATTTTCCACCGTTGTTGAATTTTCAGATTTTTTCCATTTTGGACAAATCAAATTAGCTATTCGAAAAATGTATGTTTCTATATCTACAAAATATAGGCCTGTTAGTAAGAGCGAATGCACTATACAGATTACATTAACAAGCGATCTGAGGCTTAAGTTTGAAAAAAATATGCAAATAAGTTAGTGCAGTAAAAAGTATAAAGAAATATCCAAGGTAAGCTGCAAGTTTCAGTTCATAAAAATATTCACAATCCACAGCAGCAAAGATCTTTTAATCTGCTTAGTCTTTCTCATCGGCCAGTGAACCACATTCATACAAATGTAATTAACGGGGATTGCTTTTATTTAAACCCAGAATCAAGTTTCATCTTCAATTTAATTTCACAACAGTAAATTCAAACAATACTAAGGTTTGCTCCTGGATTGAAAACTTTGTATACTTAACCTTATGTTTTTTATACTACGAAACTGATGGTTTACAATGCTAACTAACTAACTAATGTTATTTAAGATAAAAACAGCTACGTTAAGTTGTTACCACGATTTTTATTGTAATTAGCACATACTAAGGCTACTATGTGAAATATACAGATTTACTGTGTTTTCTTAGCAAATGTAATACATAAAATTACATTAAATCATTTGTAATGACAGTTTTTTAGTTTCATTGGAGCCGATGTCATGTACGAGGATTTTATGTTGGTAAAACTTGCGTTTCCCAAAACAACCCTCCAAAGTCCCCAAGGAAAATCTTTCCACTTTCCTTTACGAATTGATGTTGGTTGGGTTTAGGATATTCAATTTAGTTTTTATTGAGTTTGTATAAATGGCGTACGCCTAAACGTAGGATATTTTTTTGTAAATACTTTATAGTACCAAAAATAATTACTTCTTTTATAAATACAAAATACGTAACAATACCTTATCAAGTCATTTAAGAACAAATCGATAAGTGAAATAAACGCTTAGGTAAGTTATAACATCAGACAGTTGAAGATTATCAATATACAGTCGTCCCTCTTACTAAAATGTAGCTATATACATAAAATAATATGTTAAATACCTACTATAATGTATTTTATCTATTAGAAATCTCCTGAAAGCACAAGAAAATAAGTCAAATATCACTTATAATGATATATTTACACCTATACTGTTTACTCACAAGACGGTAAATACACATAAAAGATGGTAAGTGGTGACCGATTTCGATTGGACACTCCAATCATCATCAGACCCAATAGACGAATCGTTCGCCTATTTGTCTATTAGGTCGGTGGATGATTAGAGGGTCCAATCGAAATCGATCACCACACACCATCTTTTATTTACAGTCTTGGGAGTAAAGAGCATAAGTTTAAATGTAATTTGACGTATCTTTTGTGCTTTCATGTAATAACACATACGATGCTGATCAAGAAGTTATTTAGTATTGTAAATACCCTGGAACAAAGTATTTATTTATTGAAACACACTTTCAAGAATAGAATATGATGTAGATGCAATTTATAATCTATAGTCAAGTTAAATAAAAAACAATACTCCGATCGCAGTCCTATTCTGGGTATACCACAAGTATGAGGCTATGAAAGTTGTATGTGATGCAGAGTTCTCTGCGATGTAGCACACAGCTGTGTTTGTTGTGTCTTGACTTAATGTTTAAATTAGAACAAAATGAATTAATCAAAATTGAATCAACACCTACTTTTACAGTAGCACTGATTGAGTGTAGCTCTCAGATTGCATATGCATCACTGCGAAGATAATTAATAGCATTTTTAAAATTACACACACTAACAAGGTAGCATTAAAACGTATATATATTTTATAAAGTAAAAACGATCAAGCACTTTGCAATAACTTTGTACGCAAAGCTAAAATAGTGATATATATTCTTTTAGCTCAGTCAGTGCCTGCAATACATATCAAAATACAGCAAGTTTAAGGAGTAGTGTTCCCTGTGTAAACTTATGGAGTAAACTTGATAAAAATATCATCAAAAACACTAAAAAAGGTACTTAAATTTGTAAGCTCGATTTAACACTAGATCACACAGTTGTCAAGCAGGTTAACGACTGAGTGGTCCTGCAATTATTACACTGGATATGTTACACCAATACCAATAATAATACGCGCTTTTATTATACATTTATAACATCTTTGCCTCACACATTTAAGAAGTGTAATCATCTTTACGTGTACTGTTATTTCCGTAGCAAACTTTTTGGTACAATTTAATTTTATCTAAGCGTATTGATACTTTATATTGTAAAACTACTCCATCCCCAACTCCGAGAACAAGTACATAATATAACTGAACATTCTTTTATAAAAAAACATATTTCATAAATGCTAATAAACTAATATAGAAAGAAATATTACATGAATACCAGTGAATTTACAACTTGCAGCAAAGCTCTCAATGCAAGCGAATTTATGATTTTGAATAAGTTGGATGAAAGGTAAAAGTAACTTAATTTTCAGCTCGTTAGGTTGAGCAAGGTTGGCTTTCTGAGTGAAGGACCTCCTCATCAACAAAGTTACCCTCAAGCCTGCCTCTTTGATAACCCAAACTGAAGCAGAAGGCTTAATGCTATAAAAAGCATACAATTTTTAAAGGCATAGTGTTGTGAAATGCCAATTAATTGTTATCCTTATGAAGAACTTTGTTTACATTATGATCAGCTGGATAATTTAATTGATGTAATTGTTGTGAAGTGCATAATATTGTGAATTGCCAATTGTTGTGAAAGGCATAATGTTGTGAAAGACATATTGTTATTTTATTTTATTTTGTTTAGTCTTGCTAAGGTTAACATTTGTTTTGTAAAGATAATAATTGTTTTAGCGATAAGAATTACATCATTCGTGTTTATATTTATTTGGCGCTATTAATTTTATAAAAACTTGTACTGTGAATGAATAAATAGAATTTGAATTTGAAAGGCATAATGTTGTGAAAGGCATATGGTTGTGAAAGGCATATGGTTGTGAAAGGCATATGTTTGTGAAAGGCATAAGGTTGTGAAAGGCATATGGTTGTAAAATGCATATGGTTGTGAAAGGCATATTGTTGTGAAAGACATATTGATGTAAAATACATAATGCAAGGAAGAAATATGAAAGAGTAAACTATTCGTAGCATTATCTTCACTCTATGAGGACTTGTATTATTAGTTGCTTTAGACACACACTTCGTTATATAAGTGCTATAAAGATGGAGTTTTCAGCTAAAACCTTTATTTACAGATTTTCTTAACTCAAAATTTAATAAAGAAAACTGGTCCTTTATATCTTTATCGTGCCATGTTTAACATTTCAAATTTAAACATCTAACGGAGATCCATATATGGAATTCGACATGGCAATGTTTATAGTGGTGTAGCCGTATAGAGCAAACAATGTTATGTCTGTATCGCCTGCGTTCAAAAATGTTTGCTTATCATAACACAAACACTGATGTTGATCAAACCTGAAACTCAGAATAAATATAATTATTTTATCAACAAAATCTGATCAAATATGTCTCAAAATCAAATATGATATAATTTTTGTTAATTTCAATATTATAAATGGGACAAATTAAAGAAAACTACGCTATCTTGTTGAGGGAACCACTTCTTAACCGTTTGACAGTTAACTTTATTACCCTATTTTTATTAAAATCAACATATTTATTAAAACGTCTTACAGGTTATTAGGTCCTATTATATTCATTGAAAATAAAATAAACCACGAGCCTTGGATGACCCTATTGTAATGAAAATGTTTGTTCAACTCTTAATATGTACTAAGAAATCCATCCGTTTGTCATTTTTCTCGCCCGTTATGATTTCGTTCACTCTCAAAAGATTTGCATAGAGTTTTAAAAATCTCTATACTGTAAACATATATATTTTTCAACAATATTTCGTATTTAGTTTAATATTATCTTACTGATACGAATATAAAGATGCATATAGAATAATGTATTTGTATTTTATTATAACTAACTCAAGCAATTAATTGCCTGTTATTAAATTATTCAATTTAATTTACTGTATTTGAAGTATTTTGTATGTTTAATATGAAATTTTAAAGCAACATATATGTCATTAAAGCTCGACGTACCCATAGTTTATAGAAGTAGAAAGGAATTTAAGACTAAACGTGGTAAAAGGGGTCTACGACTCTAAAAATATATAATGATTACAAATATTTATTGTACACGTCAATGGATCTAAAATTGTATTCAAATGTAGTCATATTAACCTTTCTATGGCAAAGTTTGACAGCTAGGAAAGCGAATGGTTATAATGATCACCTGGACATTTAGGTATAAGTCCAGGGGTGTTTTTCATAACACCAACCATTATGATATTAAATAGCCTTATAAATCTGTTATGCATATGATTTACATTTATGAACAGAATTCCAGTAAAACCTTTATTTATAACCATTTAGCACAGTGTAGTTCGTGGGATCAAGGATTCAGGCAACGAAAGCTGTATCAAAAAGAGAGTTAATTATGATTTTATTGAATTCGTGACTTAACATGTTCTCAATATGTACAAAAAAAAAAAAAAAAGTATTTCTCAGAGTTGTAGAAAATTAACAATGAACAGTTGTATTATAGTGTAATAAAGACATAAAAACAAGCGTTGATATTATAGGTTTTATTTATATTTATAATTTACTTCTATAATTATAACATGGATAGTTATACTATAACATGGATACTTAGTTGTCTTATGCATGTAGAAACTACAACAGGTGACGTTTTAGTAATTGGAATTGAACTTTAATTACATTATTTCATCTCGAGAGTTGTATTTAGATAACACAGTATAAGTGGATATGTTTCATCACTTAAACATCAAGAGTGGTAATGAGAAGAAACAGTAAAGATTATTAAAGTACTTCATTGTCTGCATAGTTAATTAACTATTGCTTTATCGCTACTGATAAAACCTACTAATAAAACCTGCATAATACAAACTTTATTAAATAGAGCCGTAGTTACTATTAGAATTTCAATGCTTGTTTTAATCCCTGACGCGAACATTACAGTGTTTATATTCACAAAAATCTTCAGATATGGTGTCGAACGAATTATAACTGGGAGAAAATATTGATTTGAAACTGTATACAAATTTTAGGAAATATAAACTATCTGATGGAGCGATCCATTGTATTCAAACGATTTTAGTATTTATCTGTAAATTTCTATTGTATGTTGTTTAGTAAACCTATCCTAAGACTAAACCTATTTATACTTGAACGTTTTTTTTTTACTTGCTCACAAATTCTATACTTTATATTTTTTACTTGACAGTCTCATAAGAAATTTGACTTCTTGTCAGATGTTTAGATTTTATGTCTTTAATCAGGACATGTCTCTAATAAGTTTTCACATTCCTCTAATAAAAAGTGTTAAAATTTCACAAAGAGCTTTCTTCCAATTAAAATTACCATAACTGTTGTGAATTACTTTTGAACTAATTCGAGATTCTCTTATGAATACTACTTGAGAGTACTAATCTCTGTTGCATTGTATTTCTATTTAATTTAATTCGCATTTTGTACATTAGAAATAGTCTATAACTGTAATGTTTAACGGTTGAATAAACAATTTGAATTAGAAAATCTGAATATTGTTGAAGCGAACAGCGATGTACTTTTATCATCATTTATGGGTTCTTCCTCAAATTGAAGTTTAAAAGAGTGGAGACTGCAGAAGGTTTGCGTCATATTAAAGTTGCACAGTCCTCCATAGTTATCACCTTACTAGAGTGGTGGAGGCGAGATGGGTTGGTTTATTGCAAGGCTCTGCAGGTTTTATCTGTCTTTGCATCCTGATAGTAGATAAGGAGTCATGTCAGATTGAAAGGTTGCAAAATATGTCTTTTAAAAATGTGATTGTAAATATATCTTATTAGATTACGCTTACTTATAGTAACTTTGACACTCATATTGTGCTTAAAAACGTTTCTCTATTTTTGTGCACCATGCAAGGAAATAGGAATACAGAACATGAATACAGAAAATCATACTATAAAAACAAATTCAAAAGTTTTACTTTTAAATCATCATGTGTTAATGACTAAAAAATTAAATAAAGATCGTTGAGAATGATAAAATTCCTGTCTCGACGTAAGGCAGGATATTATCATACGATACTTAATATTACGATATTCATATTCCTGATGCTTTATTAAGGAAGTATGCATGGTGTACAAGGTATCTGTTAAGTTTACCCTGTCCTTGTAAAATAGCATATTACTTGTCAGTAAACAAATTTGTCCAGAGGATATTACAGTTTACCTTGTGTCAAGGCTTTACAGCTTTAGTTGACTAATTGATTTCTGAGCTCAACTCCAACCATTTGTCACTTAAAATACACATTGATGCAAACCTACTGAAATGGCATAAACAAGTAGATAACCCATAACTAGATCTTTGTTTTAAAGAATGATAAAATCCTCTATTGCACTGTCATATGCAGCATGATGGTTTATGTCTTGATTTTAGTTAAACTCTTTAATCAATCTTTAAGATTAGTTTAACCATATCTTTAATGCATTAAGTGAATTTTAAATGCTGCACACTTTGAGATAAGAAACCCCTTTATTTACATTAAGCAGTTAAATGTGTATTATTTTATCCACTTAAAGGTAATACTAAAATAATGTAACTACTAAAGGTCTATTTTAGTTTTCAATGGAAGCTAATATATCGATTCAATCTTCCTTTAGTCCGTTCAAGGAAACAGGAAAACCTATCCAATCTCTTCTAGTTTTTTTTTTATATATTTTTTATTTCTATCTAGGCTATGTGCAAATTTTACTAATACACAGTTTTAATGGCTTAAAAAATAATATCTAGCCAGAAAAAAAACATAGCCTTAAAATATTGGTTTAATTCTAAGTTTTGGATTCCGTTAAAGCTTCTATCGCCCACCTTAATTATTCCCACCATTAATTATTCCATTAGTTTTCTCCGGTTAAGGGAAATTGAAATCACTAGCAACTCTTTTCAAAAGTGACTAAATATCCCTTCGCAGTGGTTTGTAAGTTATTGTAAGCTTACTGGTTTTATACAGAAATGTCATTAAACCATAAAAAGCATTTCATGTTGTTTACGGACGTAACTTAACAGTACGTTTTCATTTATTATTTGTACAATCCGAAATTGTTTTTCATGATAGCTTTGCTTATTTAAATGTCATCGTAATATAATGTACACTATTAACAAACTAATCATTTTCCAGAGCTATAAAACTTTATTTACCCATAATAATAGGTTAAAATTATAAGAAAAAAAGGGCAGTAAAATAAGGAATCAAGTATCAGTAGTGTATGTTTTACGAGTAAAACAAGCAACAAAGTTGCGGTAAAGTTGCAGTAAAGTTGCGGTAATGAAAAAATGGCAAACTTAGTGTTTACCATTTTTGTAATAGAAATATATGAGTATAGCAATGTTTATTGACGAGTCACATTGGAGTAGTATAGATGCAAACAATTTGGTTTAATCCATAATTTGATTATTTTGGGTGTATGTTTGGGGAAAGTCATTACTATAAACATGTCAGAGATATGATAAAAATCACCACCCAAAGAAGCCGAAAAAATATAACTAATGTTTCATCAACCACCTTACTTGTTCACTCATGCTTCATTTAAAATACAAGTTAAGCGCACCAAAACAAATTATTGATTTATTTAATTGTGTTGCATGAAAAGTGCTAAGAAGATAACACTTACTACGCTAACTGATTATTATTTTAAATGTTATTCAAATTTGTTACCTGAAATAAAGGATTATTCTCAACATTATTGAGTCAAACGTTTCCTCATAAAACATGTACGGTCATACTCTAGCATGGGCATGTTCACGTCAATTCACCTGACAGGTGACTGACTTCCCCTGTGGGTTGGTGTGTGACGTTAATGGTTTACATGGCAAGCAGTAATATGGTAGCTTTATCTTAAAAATAATTACTGTAAAATATATGTTTGTAGTTTTTAACTAAGTTAATCTATTCGTGCTAACAATACCAAATAATTTGATCATACTTTAAAGTCGTGATAACAAAACTGTAATAAAAAATCAATATCGAAACCGGTGCTGATTTATATTTCGGGTAGGCCTATCAATCAATAAATATTTTTTTGTTCACTTTCAAAATATGTTTTTAATGAATACTATAAGAATGATGTACGTTCATGAAATTTCAATTATGTTTAAATAATGTAGATTATTAATGAAATCAGCCATAATAGGTTTTCACTGACCATTGTAAGACCAAGACTCGAGACCAATTTAATTTTTCACTTCGATTTTCCCAGAGGCCAAAAACAACATCTGTTCAAATCCATGTATTACACTTTGTTCGTTAGCACTATGACTCGAGTAAAAATCATCCGTTCTTGAAAGTGGGACATATGTGTAAACCTACATTTATTTGTACGAGTTAGCTATCCAGCATGATCGGACTATGATAATAAAGTCTTATACGGTCACAATAATTGAGGTTTTTCATTATTTACCCATAACAAAAATTTGGCTATTTATTTCTTAACCGCTTTGTAGAACACATTTATTGACATTGTAGCATTGTTAAACGCATAACAATTTTACGGAAAAAATATTAAGTACCTGTTCATTTTAAATACATTTTTTTCAGTTTCATAAAGGAGAAATAAACTTGTTATTGATACATTTTGATAAAATTTGGTTTAGCTTATTTAACCAATACCATTTTTTTATCCTTTAAAAAGAAAACGAACTGTTTAACTTCCCTATAGCAGCAAACCTAAGTACAAATAAGACTTAGTTTTGATTTAATAGGGAATAAATTTGAGCATGTTAAGGGAATATTTTAGCAAAAATCTAAATAAGCAATTTTAGATTTTATTGGTCAGTAGGTTTGCTGCGGTGGGGTGTATTTAAGTTTACATATTTATTTTATTTTCAACAAATCTCTGGACATCAGTGGTATACAAACTCGGGCATAGACTAAGCTGCAATGTTAACATTATTCTACAATGGACATGTCGGCTTGTATAATGTGGCTTCCCATTAATATTGTAGGTGACAGCATAAATTGATACCAAACACTGCAGCCAAGACCCTACCTTAGTATTGTTATGGTATCCCTACATAGTGTCGATTTTATTAAAAGGATCAATTCAAATAAAGCTTAAAGAAATCCCTTGTAAAAAACTTCAATTTCATAAAATATCTTTAAACAAACCATTTATATTAATGAATATATTCATGCACTTAATATTATTATTAAACATATTTTAAAATACAAGCTTCAACAACATAATGCATTATATTATAAAAATTTTGTTTACAAATAGAGCTGCATTGATCTTTGATTATCATTGAACGTTGATTAATCTTTTGATTGTAAATTTCCGTATATAAATTCGCTATCGAGAAGTTTTATCTAAATTGCCCAATTAATTGTTTTACATAATAGTATGTTTCATTAAAAACCCCTGGTATGTTAGGGCAATTTTAGAAGTTAATTTAATTATTTTTAATTGTATAAAAATATGTTTGAAAAATAAACCAAAACAGAATTGTAATTTGTATAGTGCTAAATTTATCAATATATATATAAATTGTATCTTGTAACATAAACAGATTCAACAGGGAAATTAATTTCTTAGAAGCAAATGTGCATTACTGAATTGATGATACAATTAACACTTAATGAGGCATAATTAAAAACTTGTATGATTACACTCATAAAGAAAAATCTTAGTTTTAAACTATTAAGTCATTATAAATCTTTCATCTCATTCACTATCTGAGAGTTTTATTTTATTCCAATACAACTGTTTTTATTTTCATTGAATTTATCTTGAATTACAGTAGAAAATACAGAAAGCACGATAGGAACGGTGCAAGGAAAACAATTAGAATTCAAATTAAGCCCACGTGGTGAGATGTATTATTAGTTAAACATTATTGTTGAACCGGTGATGAGTTAAGCTCAGACAAAATCAGTTACGTACAAAGATATATGAGTATGGTCCACTAATTTACACTTTGGTCCAGTGTGCCAATTTTATTCAAGATGCCCTAGTTCTTTAAATAAAGGATAAATCATATTTACCAATACAAACGTTGCAAACACAATTCCATTTAAATAGTTTATAACTTATGTTAAATATTAAATGCCTGATTAAGTTTCTTGCTGTATTTTAGGAACATCGAGAACTTCACGTGTAAGAAAATGAGCATTCCCGATTATTAATTAATAATGACAGTTATTAGGATCAGACTAAACACTCAATTGGCTGACATTGACTAAGTAAACACGATCAATAGCTATAGACCAATCACTACAGGTTAATGATAGTCATAGACAAACATGAGTAAACATGTTGTCTATACAATATGTCAAATCCAAACCGCCTCCAAAATAACTGTTTACGCAAGTGCCAAAATGGAATTTAAATAATTAAATTTTCTAAGGTATAATGGCCTTTTAACTTATTTCATAACCTCTGTTTTTTTTTACAAAAGCCTACCACAATAATAACTCTCTCAGCAATACTCAATTTTTATTTTGCTTATATACTTAGATTATAAAATTTCAAATAAGAGAAGCAACCAATCTATGTTGCAAACATCAATCCCAAAAATATTATCAGTTGGTCATTCTGATGACTAATGGTTCCACAGCCTTGTCGATTGCATCATTATTGAATTCAGGTCACGTGGTAATGATACATGACAACCGTGACGTCATACCCTTGATTTAGCAACTTCAGCTGTTCTACTCAGCAATTACTACATTATATAATTACTTGTTGTCTCGTTTCATAGCGTTAATGGTTAAAACTAAGATGGTTAATATAAAGAATACGTTCGCTAGCCCAATATTGTGTTTTCTCACTAAACAAAACTCTTGAGAAAAGTATAATCATTTGTAAAAAAATAATTATAACTTTTATGATAATTTGTAAAATTTTAACTGGGTCACTTTATAGTAACCTAGGCCTATACAATTGCATACCTATTTATTATCTCACAGATTGAACCAAAGTGATTTTCATGGACGTCACCGCAGAGCAATCGATAGCTAGAGATGCATGACGTTGGTTGTTTGACGTTTGTTGTCCTGTGTCTGAATATGCAACATTATTACAACCAATCTCAGCAACATATATATCCATGATGACCTCATCATAGTTTCATCAAACGATGATAAAATAATGCATCTCCTGCTTATAGTATTGAAACACTTTCCCCATTACTGTTATTTTATTCTTCCTTAAGTTGTTTCATTGTTTTGAATAATAAGCATACCGTAATAATGTAGTATTTGATAGTATTCTATGAAACCACCTACTGTATGAGGTATTCAGTAGTTGTGATCTAAAATTAGTAACTCAAATGTCGTTACTATCCTATATGTAAGGGTTTCATTAAGGTAAATCAAATTAGTTCCAAAAGAATTTTGATGATCTAAAAATACATTTAGCTGTGTGACAGTAATTATTTTGTTTATAATAGATTTTTTATTATGATAATGGATATAATTTATAACATCTACTTAAATAAGACTTCGTACAGTAAAAACTTATTAGAAAGAAGTCGTCCATGCTCAGCTAATATAATGTACATTTGCTGTTGAAAATATAATGTTAAAGATGTCTGATATTAGAGGTGACTTGAAGTTTATGAAAGGCACGATTAAAATAAACAACCAAAACAAGCTAAGTTAAGCTGTTTCATGTTCCATTAAACATTTACTTGCTTACATGAACATACCCTGCTGAACTAAGTTGTTATATTGGTTAAACTACTTACTGTTGTTATTTGTACTGTTGCACTTCCATAAACCTTTTACAGTAAGATATTTATATTAAGTATTTTACTCCTAAGAAAATCGTTTTACATTTAAAGCCATCACGCATATAACATTATAACGTACAAAAATACTTAATAGCACATTAGTATGACAATGTAAACAACCAGCGTTCTTTAACAGTAGTAATTACCCAATAAAACAAATCAGTGTTTGTAGGTAACCAATAACTGTTTCCAAATATAATAATTATCTCCACTAAATTTTAATACAGTACTTATAAACTGAAAAATTTTATTGATTGCCTGACAAAATCAATTTAATAAAAATGTCAAATATATGTAAAAAGTAGAACAAAAACACCTACTCAGCCAATACTATTGAATTTGCAATTCATCAATTCTAACTTAAATTAAACCAATTGATTCAGTTCATAATCGGTTGTCTGTTATAAAAAGGCCCACCAGAATGTGTAAAATGTATATGAATTAGAACGAACCATGCGAAAGTAAAGTTTACTATCTATTTTTGATTTTGCGATCGTAAACAAAACAAAATTTGTTATTGTTTTGTTAACTGTTTTAATTTTCCACAACCAAAGTAAATATTAACCTTAAATTAAAAGCATAAACTAAAATAAAGAAATATTTAATGTCTGTTTCAATTAGGAAATAATGTGAGTCTTTGTGGTGTAGCTAAATGTATCGTTCAAAACACGAGTGAAAGTGGGTCTACATTCTCGGCGATTTAAAGTACTTGCTAAATCTCGTACTTAAACATGGTCTCAAAATATACTATTTCCTCTTGTTATGAAATGTATTATTTCCTACCTGCTCTTTCTTTTGTTGTAGCAAAAGACAATTGGAAGAGATCTCTATAAAATAATAGTATTTTATAAACAAGTATTAGTAAAGTTATTCTTAAAACCTGTTGGCAAGTTTGCTGATAAAACTAAATTGTAGATGGAACTTCTTTGTTAATGGTCCATAGCTTCATTAGCTGTGTTTTAATGCTTTTGGGTACCAAACAACAAATTTTAGCCAGATTTACAACATTCAAGGTGTGAGTGGTTGAGGCTGCAATATACATCATGGCCGTTTAATCATGGCTGGAGGATAATGATGTTAGCTTAATCACACGCATCCTCTACTGTCTGTAGGCAAACTGTTGATCACGTCATTATTATGTTTAAAGTGTTTAGAGTTGAAATTCTTTGTGTTTACATGACAAAGGCTTAAAGCAGGACTTTTCAAGGAAATGTAAGGTGGGAAATCGAAAGAAACAAAGCTTATACATTTTGGTTTTTACACTCAGCAAAGAAAACCCCTGGCAAGATGCCAAGTCGTGAAGCATTATGCTTTTTGTTTCTGACAGAATCGTCTGTTCTCTCTGAACTGCTTGATTCGTTGTAAATTAATACACACCAGGTGTCAGGGTATATACTAAGGAAACTTGTAATCATAAAACTATCTTTTTATTATTTAGCTATACCACTATACAACTTTTTGTTTAGTTTAAGCACTGAAGAACCATAATTGAATACATTTGAGTAGACTTAAAATAAAGAGTATTTTAACATTAATTTTACAGAATATCTCCTACATAATTACACTTAAAAAATAATCTTAATATCTTCCTAAAAAATTTTTCAAGGAGAGTAAAATACATTTTAAGTGCTTCTAGATTAAATACGTATCTGCAAAGCTTCAAAGTCAGTCTTGGGTTACGTAAACAAACTGTTTGTGCTGTTTCTCGTCTTAAGAATTTTAGACTGGACATTTACGGTGAGACACAATCGTATAAATACAATTATTTTGCCTCAGAACCTTTCCATTGGTGTTTCATATTTAAAAGTTTTATAAAATATCTAAAATTTATTCCAATATGTAGTATTGAAAATATTATGATTAGTTTTATAAACAAACGTCAAATTTAAATTCTTTTACAATTTAAAGTTTAAGTCAGAAAGCATTTAACACAGCAGTACGCTACATCGCAGAGAACTCCGCATCATATAAAACTTTCACAGCCCCAACTTGTGTGTACCCTGAATAGGACTGCGGTCAGTGTATTCTTTTGTTTAACCTAAATTCGTAATATAAAACACAATAAAATCATATCATATCCTTGATGGGATTGTAGTTTTCAACCGGTGTTGAAATCAGGACCAGAGTTGTATGGTATATTTTAATACTTTAAACTAAGGCACTAATGGAAAATAAAAACTACCTGAAAACCTAAAAGGAATGTTTCTTGATTCAAAAAGTAAACTTTACCGAAGTGACTAACTCACTGATATTTATTCTCATTATTATTCTTTTGTGCTTGTGTTGAAGGGGTTTTTTCCTGTTTAGGTGTAAGAGATTTATAAAAAATAAAAACTAAATTGAATCTCCCAAACCCAAACGTCAATTTGCGAAGTCAAGTGGAAAGATTTTCCTCAGGGAATCGGGAGGGCTGTTTGGGAAACCAAATAATCCATATAATCCATATACCTAACTCTATTTTCTCTATAAAAAATAAATAGCTTTAAAACGATTATGTGTAATAATTTCGTTGAATTAGCTAAGAATTCGCAGTTCTTACCTTTCCTGCAGCACCAAACCTATATACTCGTTTTGCTAATGTATTTTAAATAGGAAATAAGACGGACATGTAGTGAGGAGATTGGAGTGAACATATATCAGGCCAATGGAAATTTGCTTAGTCTGCAAATTTCCATTATATTTTAGCAGGTTCAGAATTATGTTTGTAAAATATTAGAAACTTTAAACTTGATAGATAACAAAGTCAAATCCAAAAAGCAAACTTTAAGTATGTGTTAATATTAATTTCTGGAGTAAAAAATATTTTAACTCTTATAAACTTTGTTTTGTGTTGAAAAAAAATAATCCTCCTTGATTAAATTAGTGGGGAAGTGGTTCACTGGGCAGTGTAAAACACTAAGCAGATTAACAGAGGCTCACTGCTGTAGATTGTAAATATTTTGATGAACAGAAATATCTTTTGCCACTTGCTTCGTACCAAATAGTAATTTGTGTAGCTAGTGGGCGAAGTGGCACTTTGCTGCACACTAGAGAAATGTTTACGCACGAGCCATAGGCGAGTGTTGAAAGTTTTTCAAGTGCAGCAAAGGCAATTACCCATTATTTAAGTTTACTTGCGATACATATTATATTTTTGCTATAGTTACTATAAAACATAATCTATCTATACTATTATATAAAAATCTAATGGTGTCTGTATGTGTATTACTAATAGGTGCGAAAACTACTGAAACAACTTGACTTAAATTTTACAAAAATATAGTTACCATACCAAGGACCATTATAGGACTATTCACACTTCAATACTGACCGTGGGCTTTGCCCCTTTGGCTTTAAAGGTTCTGAGGAGAGGATTTTAAAAGTAAATATTGATTGGTCACCATGACTGCAATGAAAATACTTACAATGTTTACATTTGCTTTAACATTTCAAAATAAACAAGAAGAACTGCCAAATTGCATATTTCACAATTGAAGACAGCTGATCTAATGAAATTAAATATACTATAGACAATTATGTGGTTGGTTTATTTAATAAAAAAAAATCAAAGATCATTTATTCAAAAACTATGTCAATGATTATAGAAATAAAAAAATGCTCTGCTTTCGATTTTACAGTGTTATGAAAATAATGTTATTGATATATTTTCATGGAAACAGTAAGAAAATTAAAATGTATAGATGTTTTGTATGAATTTGGAGGCTACTTTAAATAAATTCGAACTGCTTAACATGTGTTAGAATAACTTAACATAACCTGCACATCACATTGATTTTTTTTTATATGTACCGGTATATTTAGGTAAATTTAGTTAGCCTATTGTGTTTTGCTAAACCTGTTGTGGCTTAAATTAAACTAAAGAACATCATAAATAACTAAATTGTTCGTCGTTGATTTTTGTGTTCCAAAATCTGTTGTATATGTGTAAGTATATTTAATTATCAAATGGTAATACAAAATACACTTATTTTATGTTAACATAGCTTTCAGTTCCCATTTACTTTATTTGATAAATTTATTATTTGTGTTTTGCCACACCACTGATTAAATTAAACCAATGTAAATATCAAAACTAAGCAGTATGCAGTGTTCTTTTCTTTCTAAAATCAATTAAATATCCGTTACTATGTTTACTTAATGGTAAGTGTGAAAATGTAAAGGCAATGGACAATGGAACTGATTAAAAGAACTGGTTTGTATATTAAGTGGTTTGTTGATATTTTTGAAGAGAATCAGAGATGCAATGAAACATACTGTATTTGCTATTAAATTTTTTAGTCCTTGATGCTTTGATAATCTTACTACTTTTGTCTGCTGTCTTTAATGCTAAATTATTTGTTTAAATTTTGTTATAGTATATATATAGTTTCTTTAATATTTCAAAAGACTATTGATAAGGCACAATATTTTTAAAGCTTATAACAGCTGACTTAGTTTTGCTAATGATTTATTGTGAGTGAAGAAACTGAAGATGGAAGGATTGGTGATTTAATACGAAGAAGAGTGAAATTAAAAACATGTTAATTTGAATTTAATAATTAGTATTTTTGCATATTCAAAGTTGAAATTTAAAATGTTAAAAATCAAGAAAAAAGAAGGTAAATAATGTATGTGAAAGTTGTATTCAAAGATTTGGTCAGTTTTTCTCACATCAGCCTACACAAGATTTAAAATTATTCAAAACCAAAATGGTGGTATCCATTACCAGATTTAAAAGTTATAACTTAAACGTTTCTATTAAGGCCATGAAAGTTGAATTTTGTTTCTAAAAGCGTTGGTGGATGTGTAACTATATTATATGCAACAGATGTAAAGATTAAAATGTTTCTATTTTGTGTCTTCTTCCCGTTGCAAAGCACGGGTACAACAGCTAGTATATAATAATTAGTCTTTCAAACAATGTAGGCCTACAACATGATTTGAGGTTAGGTTAAATCCAAACATTTAACGAAATTGGAAACGCTGTACCAGCTGATCATAGTCGTAATATTTATATTTAAGTGTTGTGAACTTATTTTCAAGCGTACACGTATTACGTTCCTGATAAATGCACACTGTTTCTTGTTAATTGTTTGGAATTCCGGTGTGCGGCAAAAAAACTGTGCGGTAAAATAAAAAAGTGTGCGGTAAAAGTAAGTATATGCAGCAATTTGCACTTAATGTGTTATGATCATTGAAAGCCCCTTTTCAGGTGACTATAGGAAATAAGTAACGATTTATTAAGCAATTATATGATTTTACTATTTTAAAGTTTATAAAATCTACTTAAGTACAAATTATTTACTGACTTCAGTAATGTACTATGTCAGAGACTAACAAACATAGACAAGCTCTGGGATTGGGAGTGAGAATCACTGATGTGATTAAAATTTGGTATTCAATTGATTGACTTGATTGGCTTAGGGCATAATTAGAGGTATGGAAAATGTATCAGTATCGTAATTACAATGGGTTAAATACTAAATTTTATGCTATATGATAGGTTTATTAAACTTGAGTATGCTGTTTTTCGTTCAACTGCTAGAATTTAAAATTGGTAGAGCATGCAAACAAATTTTAAAGTTACATAGTTAATAGTCCTGTCAATGTTGAGGATGTTTTTTTTTTCTTTATTTATGTATATGTAAAATTTTCTTTACCTTAATATTCTTTAATCTTTTTCAAATTCTAGGATTTCCATTTTTTTTTATCTATAAATTCATATAACATTTCGATCAAATCTATAATAAGAGCAATTTAATTTATTGGTTGTTCCATTTCCTGAATTTAAGGCTTGCATGTATTCTTGAAACCTTTTCTTAAACATAAAACCTGTTTGGCAAATGTAGGATTTATCGCAGCCAAATTATTTTATTTGGTAAATTCCTGATTTTTTCTTACCTTTTGTTAGATTTTTAAATGTTTCATTAGAAGTTTTATTGTTTATCATCTGAAAGGCTTTATTTTTTCTGTAACTTGGAATGTTTTTCTTATCGCTTTGATTAATGTTTTTAATTTGTGTGATGCAAACATATATATTTCTATTGTATGTGTCTTTGAAAAAAGGGGTAACCTTTGAGCAAATAAATAATAATATATCTCTTGATTATCAGTCACATGTCTTTGTTTAACTGTTCGTAGTATGGAGCTGGTTGTTGTGTATAAACTGTAAGCCTACTTTCTATTAAGTATGAGATTCCTACAGTCGGTATGTGTTTAAAGCAAAGTCTTGATAAATATGGTTATTGTAAAACTGTTTCTTGTCCAAGCC